>NC_134563.1:35464731-35776372 GCF_025594145.1 Primulina tabacum
ATTACACTTGTTCCTCTGTATCTCTATTTCTCTTCGTTTGTGGCACATGAAGCACAATCTTTTGTTGCCTCGACGATATCAAACAACATGGCACAATATTATACATGACCACATAATAATATCAGGAAACAAAAAAAATTGAAATTCACTCATACAAAAATCAATATGTTTCATTGTGATTATGAAATATAATAATTATATAACGAAATACACACACTATTAAATGGGTCGGTTACCTTCATGATTTGTGAGTTATTCTTGTCTTCCAGAAAAAGCCTGCATCATTTTGGTCAATGGTTTGAAGGTTGTTCTTGTAATATATGTATGTATAGGAAGAGTAATTTGCATTAATTTATGTGGAAGAATTAAATAGCCATAATGAAGGGGAGATGATATAGATTTCTTGGAGATTTTATTACTTGTATGGAATGTCAGCATTGAGATTTTGAGACTGAAAAACTTTTGTTTGGCTTAATAATTAATCTTTTTTGTTTTTGCAATTCAATAGTATGCATATCAATGTCGAGTGTATTATAAATTAGAAATTTGCTGTCTTGGAGGAGTTATACAGGCACCAGCATGATTTTGGATATTTATACTAGGAGATATGCACGTGTGTTGCACGTGTAGAATATACAAGGATTATATGAAGAACAATTTTCATCATTCTCACTGTCTTTATTTTCAACAATTAATCCAATCTACGATATCTCGATAAAGTTCAGATTTTATTTTCGCCGAGTTCTTGAAAAATAATATAATTTAGTTGTTTTAAGATTGATATACATATAATTTATTTTTTTAATATTTGTCTCAATATAATAATTTTTATTAATGTGATCCAAATCGGAATCATATTCTTACTATCACGTTGACACCTATTTTAAACTCACAACCTTAAAATTGTAAAATAATATAGTCAGACTATGATTATTCAAAGTAATAAGACAAAAAACAATATATCAATTAAATTTTTTTACAACAACCATAATTTTTAAATTTCTCGTGGCATATTTTGAAATTATAAAATTCTATACGTAAATCACATTCTCGAAAAATTAGTACACATATTCATCGATGAAAATTTGACATGACATAAAGCATGAAGATAATTGTAATCACGATTTCGATAGCCATAGCACTGATTTGGAGAACATAAGTACGATCATTTAAAATTATCTTATATTACAATTTTTTCTCTCATAAACGTTGAACCACTGTTAAAAAATTAATAATTGAATCTTCATTTAATTATCTTACATATAAATTAATTTATATATGAAGCACAAAAAAGAGAAAAAAATTAAAATTTTGATTTAGCAAAAAAATTTCTATGCGAAAAATATTTTGGTGCAACATAGTTATTTTTGTTTTCGTTATAAAAACCAGATATGGCATAGTTCAAAATGCATCAGCAAGTCACTGACTTTGATATAGGTGTTAACCTTTAATGTGACTAGAAAAAACCATAAATCCAAACGGAAAAAGTTGAAAACAAATTGAACCAAAATGATACGAAAATCATTGTTTTATTCGCATATAAATATTTAAAAAGAAGTTTATATGTTCGGGTAGGGATATTTGTCAAAACTAAACCAAAAAAATAAAATTTAATTAGATAATAAATAATTTCATTTATTTTTGTAATATTATATATTTATATGAAATAATTAGCCTTTACATTTCTTTTTTGTTTTTGAGAATTATTAGCCTTTATATTTCTAAGTTTTACTATAACTAATATATATATATATCGCAAAACGATATAAAAACATAATTCCACCATCAGAGTAATAAAAAATTATTATTTCTCAACATATGCTCATTTCTTTAACTTTGAAAAAAATTAAACAGACATATATAAGTTTACTTTTCCCTCAAGTTTAGTATTCATACTCACGTATTTTACCATCAAATTAATATTTCTTACTTTTCTTTTGCAACAAATGTACAATGATTCATGGATTGATTTTCTCAAATGTCAAAGATATTTCGGCAAGTTACTGGAAACCAGTATACGATATACAACCCTCTTATCAAATGCATAGACTCCAGATATTCAAATGTCAACCTCAAATTTGAGATTAATTTACGGAAGAGTACCATGGTTGCAGAGCTACGTCGGATGCTAAAGATGCCACACCTAACATTTAAATTCAAGGAATACGACGAACTCGCCAATATTGTGAATGCAAAAGAAATTCTGCGTAAGTTCCCTTATCACAAATAAATAAATTTTCTAGTTGAATAGATGTCATATTCATCTGCATAACAACAATGAAATGTGTACAGATGTGATCGATATATTAAATAAAGTCATGCCATTAAGCAATTTCACCGGACCAGATAAAACAGAAAGTCAAAGGAGACAAATTATGCTTCTCAACATGAGGTAAATTTAAATAAAAAAAATGACACATATAAACATGCATATCTTAAAATTTGTAACATATAAATTATTTTGTTTAGAATGGAAACTATTTCTGTCACTGTGTGGGACGACTTGGCAATACACGAAGGACAATTGATGAAGCACATTGAGTATGAACATCATTGTTGCATTTTCCAATCTGACCATGCAAATATTTTTTAGTATGTTATAAAAAAATATTCTTTCTTCATTCCCTAAATGTTTTTTTCAGCAAAAATGACTAATGTTGGTGTAAATCGAAATAATGAAATAGATTCACAACAGTTACAAACTACGCCGACAACTGCAATGATTCTTAACCCACTATGTGACACCGCCAAAGCAATACAAACATGGTACATATTTATGAATTTCTAACTCTTTGTATTTGCGAGTTATACATTTCATTGCATAAAACTGTACGAAACTTATTTGTTCACAAAATTATTCTACTATGAAAACTTTCTTTTTAAATATATAAATAATATAGAAACTACATAAAATATGGACATTTTGTTTATTATAATATATGAATGCTTAAAGACTATTATTTATACTAAATTTGTAGGTTGGATGCAGACCAAAAATAAGATAAGTTAAATGAAATTTGGGTTACGAAGGTACTCACAGACGCCAATCAAGTGACATTAGATGATGCAAAAAAAAAAAAAAAACGAGCTATGTTGACGGAGGTACTGCATTTACTATTTATGAATCTTAATGGTTTTAATTACTAAAATGATACAAAACAAAAACCAGATAATTTGCTCATGCTAAATATTAAAATTTTTAACAACAAACATTCAAAGTAAATCAAGATTCGAAATGCTTCTTATTTTTACATAGAACAACTCCTATTTGATACGGAGCAACATAAAGTAAATCGAAAACAAAGCTGCTCCATGGTATGAAACATGTGATCATTGTTTCCAAGCTGCTACAAAAACAAACAACAAAGCAAGTTGTGCCAATTGCATCAACTATCCAATTACTATCATTCCAAGGTAATAAAAAATATCAATACCAACCCAAGTTTTAGAGCACACTAAAAAAAAGAGACGATCACTACTTTATTTCTTTATGTTACATGTACATAATAACAATCATAATTGAAGATGAGACGACAAGAATAACATTATTTGGAAAAGTTGCAGCATCTTTTTTGGATGTTCTGTTGAAGGTTCATTCAAATTCATGACTACGTATAAAATAAAACAAACAAATGATTCTATATCTACATAAATAGAATATTTAGATTTCAATCTAACAACTAAAAATCTGGCAATGTAGAATTTTACCAAAATAACCTATATAAATATTTTGCTAAATCAAGCCAAGCTCCAAGTCCACACATTCTTGTTCAAGTTGGATAATTCAGTGGTTTGTGACAGAAGCTTTGAGATACAGTGACAATGATCCGACAACAAATGTCAATAATCAAAAAAAACGGAGATATCAGAAATTAACAAGCAAAATAAACAAAGCAAGTGTACCATTAAAGATAGAAAAATCAAATAAATTAAGCATCAACAGAAACATGAAGATCCACGAAGAGGAAGTTGAAATAGAGATTGAGATGACGAACCAATTGCCGACTACAAAAAAAAGAGCTAAGAAGCATAAAACCAATGGGTACAAAAGATTTCAGGAGGTCTTCAAATCAAACACAAGAAAATGTGATGATTTCATTGTAAGCAAATAATTAATTATTTATCTATTAAAAGTTATTCTTATTTCAAAAATATTTCAACATATTTAAATAAGGTTACTCATATACCAAATTATCTATATTTGTCTACGTGCAACGCACGTGCATGTATCTAGTGATGCGATCCTGGTGAAATTATGAGTCTAGGGTCGCATCATCTAGTTAGACATAAATATCCAAATTAGCATACCAAATCAAAAATCGAAAATTTAGTGGACCAAAAACAAAACAGAGTCAGGTCCAGTAGCTCAATGTGAGACCGGGTCACGGATCCTAATAAGTGAGACGGGTCAACCCTACCCATATTCACAATAAAAAGGAATAGTCTTAGCATAAAAAAATAATATTTTTTCATGGATGAGCCAAATAAGAGATCCGTATCACAAATATGACCCGTGAGCCGTCTCACATAAGTTTTTGCCCAAACAAAAAATAGACAAGTTAATGAAAGGAAAAATATATTTTCCTTAAATTGAATATAGCGAATACGGGAAGAGGTGAAAAAAAATATATTGTTCAAGGTTGTTACATTTACATTAAACACCGATTGATAATTAATTAATTTAATATTAATATTATTTATTAATTAATATTAATATCCATAGTCATTTCAATCATTATCCACGCCGATTTCGATCAATCAAACAAATACATATAGAATTTTTCAAGGTGTAATTAATAATAATAATTATTATGAATAATTAATCTAATTAAAACGTTATTAGGGATAATAACTAAATAATTCAACTAATTAACTTTTATCTTACATCAATCAAATTATTAAATTTAAATTACAATATCACTCTTAATAAACAATATTATTAATATTTTTTTAATTATTAAAAATACAAAATAATAATTTATTATATTATCTTAAATTTAATCCATCAAACCAAACAAACTATTATTTATCAATCAAATTAACATTATATCAACTATAATTTATTTATTTATTTTATGATTAATAGTATTATTTATCTTTAACATTATATTAACTATAATTTATTTATTTATTTATGATTAATATTATTATTTATCTTTATATGATAATCTTATCCTTTTAACATTAAAAGATATCTAAAAATAAATGTAAGACGTAACCGATCCAAAAATTTAACCATCTTTGAAAGGAGTAATAATAGATTTTATTTCATCTTTTAATGATATTGGATTTGATAAGATTGTTATAAAATCTCAATAAATCCAATAAAAGAAGAAATAAAATCTATTATTTTATAAGATTGTTTGATAAGATTGTTTGATATCCAATATATTACTCCTTTGAATATATATTTTATATATATATATATATATATATGTGAGAAAGGAAATATCTGACCAAAATTTCAACATATCAAAATTCTAAATTGAAACAAGTTTTTCGACGATGCCGATGAGTTCGCTTGTGAGGACATGGAAGAACTCGGAGGGGTCTTTGGGTCGATCGGCAGCTCTTCAATCTGCTCTCGCGAAAGAGAGGAGAGAATTCAGGGAACAACATCAAAGAAAGATGTTGGATTCCATTCCAAAGGATCTGAACAGGCAATGGGAAGATCCGATGCCCGAAACGGGTGACAGACTTCTTGCTCAGGAACTGAAGGGAGTCGGGTTGTCCGCATATGACATGCCGGAGTGGAGGAAGGATGACTATGGTAAAGCTCCGACTTTTGGGAAAAGATCCAAGCTCTCTCTTCAGGAGCAGAGGCAGAGTTTGCCAATCTACAATTTGAAAAGTGAATTGGTTCAGGCTGTCCATGATAATCAGGTTTTGGTTGTGATTGGCGAGACAGGATCTGGGAAGTCCACGCAGGTACCGCAGTATCTAGCCGACGCGGGGTATACTACCAACGGGAGAATATGTTGTACTCAACCTCGTAGGATGGCTGCAATCTCGGTAGCCAAGCGAGTCGCCGAGGAGTTTGGTTGCCGCATAGGGGAAGAAGTTGGATACGCTATTCGTTTCGAAGATTGCACAGGTCCGGAGACCTTAATCAAATACATGACTGATGGTATGCTTCTGAGGGAGATTCTGAATGATGCAGATTTGTCTCAGTACTCAGTGATTATTCTTGATGAAGCTCACGAGAGGACGATTCACACGGATGTCCTTTTTGGATTATTGAAGCAACTTCTGAGACGGAGAACGGACCTTCGCCTGATCGTCACCTCTGCAACTTTGGATGCAGACAAGTTCTCGGGATATTTCTTCGATTGTAACATCTTCACTATCCCTGGAAGAAATTTTCCGGTAGAAATTCTTTACACCAAGCAGCAAGAAAGTGACTACCTGGAGGCATCCTTGATAACAGTGATGCAAATTCACTTGAGTGAACCTGAAGGTGATATACTTCTGTTTTTGACTGGCCAAGAAGAGATTGATCATGCCTGTCAGTGTCTCTATGAAAGGATGAAGAGTTTAGGAAAAAAAGTTCCCGAGCTGATTATTTTGCCAGTATATGGCGTCCTACCTAGCGAAATGCAGTCCAGGATATTTGAACCCACTCCTCCAGGTAAGAGAAAGGTGGTCGTCGCCACCAATATAGCTGAAGCATCTTTGACTGTTGATGGCATAGTTTATGTCATTGATCCTGGCTTTGCAAAGCAAAATGTCTACAATCCTCAACAGGGGCTTGATTCACTGGTGATAACTCCGATATCACAAGCATCCGCGAAGCAAAGAGCAGGGAGAGCGGGACGGACTGGACCAGGAAAGTGCTATCGGCTCTACACACAGAGTGCATTCCACAGTGAGATGTCCCCCGTTTCGATTCCGGAGATCCAGAGGATTAACCTCGGGATGACTACTCTTACAATGAAGGCCATGGGCATTAATGATCTGCTATCCTTTGATTTCATGGACCCCCCATCACCTCAGGCCCTCATTTATGCCTTGAAACAGCTATATAGATTGGGTGCTCTGGAAGAAGAGGGACTGCTTACAAAGTTGGGAAGGAGAATGGCCGAGTTTCCTCTGGATCCTCCTCTTTCCAAGATGCTTCTTGCCAGCGTGGATCTTGGTTGCAGTGATGAAGTTCTGACCATTATTTCGATGATTCAGACGGGGAACATCTTCTACCGTCCTATGGAAAAACAATCCCAGGCAGACCAGAAAAGGGCCAAATTTTTCCAGCCTGAAGGAGATCATCTGACGTTACTCGCGGTGTATGAGGCCTGGAAAGAAAAGAATTTTTCTGGTCCCTGGTGCTTTGAAAATTTTGTTCAGTCTCGATCACTGAGGAGAGCACAGGACGTGAGAAAACAGCTTCTGTCCATCATGGATAAGCTCAAACTGGATGTTGTTAGTGCTGGAAAGAACTTCACAAAGATCCGGAAAGCCATAGCTGCAGGTTTCTTCTTCCATGCTGCTCGGAAAGATCCACAGGAAGGTTACCGGACATTGGTCGACAACCAGCCGGTTTACCTTCATCCGAGCAGCGCTGTTTTTCAAAGGCAGCCCGACTGGGTCATATATCATGAGATGGTGATGACCACAAAGGTGTACATCCACGATGTTACTGCAATAAGTCCAGAGTGGCTGGTGGAACTAGCACCAAAAATGTTCAAGGTGCCAAATTCTATGAAAATGAGCAAGCGGAAGAGACAAGAGCGAATCGAACCACTCTACGACAGACACCATGAACCTAACTCTTGGCGTTTAAGCAAAAGGCGTGCTTAGTTGTTCAAGTATGTTACCTTTTCTTTTTCCTTGTATCAAGCATGGAAGTACTGTTTCATCATTGTAGTTCCAGTGTCAACAATTAAAGGAGGATAGTCAAAGGAAAATTAAAAGCTATCGAGTCAAGATACGGCAGTTGGTTGGTTGAGAGGAGGATGGAATTTAGTCCAAGGCTTTCTGGTGATCAAGAGCGATGAGAGGGGATTCCCTCTTATCTGATCGAGATATATAATATCAAGCTGACTTAAATCAGGGGGACGAAGCATTGAAATATCAACAACTACATCTCCTCACAACGGAGACCAGGGAGTGTTCTTTTGGAAGTCATAAGAAAAGAACAAGTGTGTGTTGTAGGGGTTTTTGGCAGTGACATCTTGCTATAATATTCTTTGTACTCCGTGTCTATCAATTCTAATGAGATCGCCTCCCGTGGACGTAGATCATTTTGATCGAACCACGTAAACCTTGTGTTCTTTACATTTCTGTTTTTAAGTTCATATCGCTGTTGATTCTTGATTCTCTTTTGTGACTGCAAACAAGAAATTCATATTTTGTGGTTCTTGTGGACATCATCTTGATCATTGGGTATCTTGTAATTTCTTAGTTATCATCATATCGCCTGTTATGTTTGAGTATTGCTAACCCGGTGAAGTCTAAAACTAGATGCTTTGTACAATTACGAGTTTTTTTGGATGAATTAATTCGAAGGGGTTTTCCATCACTTGAGTATTTCAGGTTAAAGCTTTAGTTTTCAGAAATAAATCTTTCAGTGAGGTTCTGATTCTTGCTGGGCTTTATTTTCTTTTATGAATGGATATGTTATAGATTTTTGGCCTATTATGTTTGGCGGAACATGAATAAAAGCTTCTGTAAATTTCTTGATTGTGTTTGTATATAGCTAATAATGAATGATATTTAAAGCTTCTTTTTTCTCCTCAAGTGTTGTATATTTTTGTCTTTAATTAATTAATTTTCCTTTTGATTTGAAAAGGTAGTTGCCTTATTACTCCAAAAAAATATTGAGAAATACTAAAGTTCCACTGATACAGAAACCAGATGAGTTTGTCATGTGATTTTACTTGCAAAATTTCCTCAGACAACTTTCTTTCCTTCATTACAAATCAAACGCTTTAACTCATTTTTTCTACTATTTTCTTAGACATCAAAGGTAGCTAAAGTAAAAAAAACATTGTTTTATGAAATAAGAGACTCGTTTTATTGATACCAGTTCATGAATTTGAATTACATTAGCAAAGGTCAATTCATTCAAATACTTCTGTAAGCATATTAGCTCGTTAATCTTCGGACCTTACAAAGGGAAACTGAATCACTCCTTCAAGCTTTTGTTTAATCAAGCATCTGTCTATCTTAATGTGCTTCGTTCGGTCATGCTGAATAGAGGATTATGAGATATTTCAATGGCGGCCTTGTGGTCCAAAATAAATTCGCAAAACCAATCTCTGAGACCGGTCTTCTGAGCCATATAAGTCCACAAAGTCCCTCAGCCATTCCTGGAAACTCAGCTTCAGCACTTATTGACAGTGCTACTATTTTCTGTGTCTTACTTCTCCATGTCACTAAGTTACCCCCAACAAAGGTAAAGCATCCCGCTGTGGATTTTCTATCAGATAAATTGCATTGTATATCCTTCAATATCTAAATGTATGACTAAAATGTCAGACCAAAAAAGTTATTTTATTTTTGCATGGAAGCAAATACGAGTAAAGCGAGCCAGAAAAAAATATCAGAGTTGTGTAGTATAGCATTATGGCCATTGGTATGTGCATTGTTGCTGCCATATTCCAATTGTGGTATCTGAGGCGCTACTTCCAGAGGAAGAAAAACTTATTTAGAGACAACATAATTATTAATTAGTCATTTTCCTCCTTGTAGAGTGTACTCTCAATCACTTGACAATTTTGAAGAACATCTTTTTGGTCTACGAGATTTACTTGTGCATCTCAAATGGTAAAAAAAATGTAGATTTAAAAATAATTTATCGAGAACAAAGAATTGGTATTTTCACTAGCAAAACATGTTTGATGGTTTCGGTAACATAGTATATTTGAAATAAGATTTGATGTTTAAATAATTTGGTTTTGTTGTTCCAGTACGCACACAATTTAATTTATAACCATAAGCTCCTAAGTGCAACCAAACTTGAACTATTTATGAACTAAATACAGCGGCTATCTTTTTTTTTTTTTTTTTTTTGTTGTTGAAGAAGTTCGACTCCAAGGCAAAGCGACAATCCCTACTACGACAGATGCTTTGTTTATGAGATTTTCAAATTTAGAAAACAATTTAAACTAGCTTCAGTAAAACTGAATGAATACAACTCAAACAAAATGAATAAATCATGTGCAAAAATCCAACAACAGTGCCGGGTTCTTCAACTTTTTTTTTATTTGCTATTTTTTCGTTCTATTTATGGTTCGACATGATCAAAGTGTTCACATTTTAAAACCAAATATATGATGTACTTACTAAGATATCAATTTAACATTTCAGGTGTCACATCAGCATTTTCGGTGTTACGTCAATAATCTATATCTATATCCAATACTATTATTATATCTACATAAATATACAGATTGAATTGTGATTTTACTCTATTGTTCTCGTTAATTGTCCTCATTAAATTGTACCCAGGCGACACTTTCTCGTGGACCAATTACACTTTGTCTCCTCTGTATCTCTACTTTTCTCTTCGTTTGTGAGCACATGAAGCACAATCTTTTGTTGCCTCGACGGATTATCAAACAACATGGCACAATATTATACATGACCACATAATAATATCAGGAAACAAAAAAAATTGAAATTCACTCATACAAAATCAATATGTTTCGTTGTGATTATGAAATTAATAATCATTATATAACGAAATACACACACTATTAAAATGGGTCGGTTACCTTCATGATTTGTGAGTTATTCTTGTCTTCCAGAGAAAAAGCCTGCATCATTTTGGTCAATGGTTTGAAGGTTGTTCTTGTAATATATGTATGTATAGGAAGAGTAATTTGCATTAATTTATATGTGGAAGAATTAAATAGCCATAATGAAGGGGAGATGATATAGGATTTCTTGGAGATTTTATTACTTGTATGGAATGTCAGCATTGAGATTTTGAGACTGAAAAACTTTTGTTTGGCTTAATAATTAATCTTTTTTTGTTTTTGCAATTCAATAGTATGCATATCAATGTTGAGTGTATATATAAATTAGAAATTTGCTGTCTTGGAGGAGTTATACAGGCACCAGCATGATTTTGGATATTTATTCTAGAAGATATGCACGTGTGTTGCACGTGTAGAATATACAAGGATTATATGAAGAGAACAATTTTCATCATATTCTCACTGTCTTTATTTTTCAACAATTAATCCAATCAACGATATCTCGATAAAGTTCAGATTTTATTTTCGCCGAGTTCTTGAAAAATAATATAATTTAGTTGTTTTAAGATTGATATACATATAATTATATTTTTTTAATATTTTGTCTCAATATAATAATTTTTATTAATGTGATCCATAATCGGAATCATATTCTTACTATCACGTTGACACCTATTTTAAACTCACAACCTTAAAATTGTAAAAATAATATAGTCAGACTATGATTATTCAAAGTAATAAGACAAAAAACAAATATATCAATTAAATTTTTTACAACAACAATAATTTTTAAATTTCTCGTGGCATATTTTGAAATTATAAAATTCTATACGTAAATCACATTCTCGAAAAATTAGTACACATATTCATCGATGAAAATTTGACATGACATAAAGCATGAAGATAATTGTAATCACGATTTCGATAGCCATAGCACTGATTTGGAGAACATAAGTACGATCATTTAAAATTATCTTATATTACAATTTTTTCTCTCATAAACGTTGAACCACTGTTAAAAAATTAATAATTGAATCTTCATTTAATTATCTTACATATAAATTAATTTATATATGAAGCACAAAAAAGAGAAAAAAAATTAAAATTTTGATTTAGCAAAAAAATTTCTATGTGAAAAATATTTTTGGTGCAACATAGTTATTTTTTGTTTTCGTTATAAAAACCAGATATGGCATAGTTCAAAATGCATCAGCAAGTCACTGACTTTGATATATAGGTGTTAACCTTTAATGTGACTAGAAAAAACCATAAATCCAAACGGAAAAAGTTGAAAACAAATTGAACCAAAATGATACGAAAATCATTGTTTTATTCGCATATAAATATTTAAAAAGAAGTTTATATTGTTCGGGGTAGGGATATATTTGTCAAAACTAAACCAAAAAAATAAAATTTAATTAGATAATAAATAATTTCATTTTATTTTTGTAATATTATATATTTTATATGAAAATAATTAGCCTTTACATTTCTTTTTTGTTTTTGAGAATTATTAGCCTTTATATTTCTAAGTTTTACTATAACTAATATATATATATCGCAAAACGATATAAAAACATAATTCCACCATCAGAGTAATAAAAAATTATTATTTCTCAACATATGCTCATTTCTTTAACTTTGAAAAAAATTAAACAGACATATATAAGTTTACTTTTCCCTCAAGTTTAGTATTCATACTCACGTATTTTACCATCAAATTAATATTTCTTACTTTTCTTTTGCAAAACGGGGTACAATGATTCATGGATTGATTTTCTCAAATGTCAAAGAATATTTCGGCAAGTTACTGGAAACCAAGTATACGATATACAACCCTCTTATCAAATGCATAGACTCCAGATATTCAAATGTCAACCTCAAATTTGAGATGAATTTACGGAAGAGTACCATGGTTGCAGAGCTACGTCGGATGCTAAAGATGCCACACCTAACATTTAAATTCAAGGAATACGACGAACTCGCCAATATCGTGAATGCAAAAGAAATTCTGCGTAAGTTCCCTTATCACAAATAAATAAATTTTCTAGTTGAAAATAGATGTCATATTCATCTGCATAACAACAATGAAATGTGTACAGATGTGATCGATATATTAAATAAAGTCATGCCATTAAGCAATTTCACCGGACCAGATAAAACAGAAAGTCAAAGGAGACAAATTATGCTTCTCAACATGAGGTAAATTTAAATAAAAAAATGACACATATAAACATGCATATCTTAAAATTTGTAACATATAAATTATTTTGTTTAGAATGGAAACTATTTATGTCACTGTGTGGGACGACTTGGCAATACACGAAGGACAATTGATGAAGCACATTGAGTATGAACATCATATTGTTGCATTTTCCAATCTGACCATGCAAATATTTTTTAGTATGTTATAAAACAAATATTCTTTCTTCATTCCCTAAATGTTTTTTTCAGCAAAAATGACTAATGTGTGGTGTAAATCGAAATAATGAAATAGATTCACAACAGTTACAAACTACGCCGACAACTGCAATGATTCTTAACCCACTATGTGACACCGCCAAAGCAATACAAACATGGTACATATTTATGAATTTCTAACTCTTTGTATTTGCGAGTTATACATTTCATTGCATAAAACTGTACGAAACTTACTTATTTGTTCACAAAAATTATTCTACTATGAAAACTTTCTTTTTAAATATATAAAATAATATTAGAAACTACATAAAAATATGGACATTTTGTTTATTATAATATATGAATGCTTAAAGACTATTATTTATACTAAATTTGTAGGTTGGATGCAGACCAAAAATAAGATAAGTTAAATGAAATTTGGGTTACGAAGGTACTCACAGACGCCAATCAAGTGACATTAGATGATGCAAAAAAAAAAAAAAACGAGCTATGTTGACGGAGGTACTGCATTTACTATTTATGAATCTTAATGGTTTTAATTACTAAAATGATACAAAACAAAAACCAGATAATTTGCTCATGCTAAATATTAAAATTTTTAACAACAAACATTCAAAGTAAATCAAGATTCGAAATGCTTCTTATTTTTACATAGAACAACTACTATTTGATACGGAGCAACATAAAGTAAATCGAAAACAAAGCTGCTCCATGGTATGAAACATGTGATCATTGTTTCCAAGCTGCTACAAAAACAAACAACAAAGCAAGTTGTGCCAATTGCATCAACTATCCAATTACTATCATTCCAAGGTAATAAAAAAATATCAATACCAACCCAAGTTTTAGAGCACACTAAAAAAAAAGAGACGATCACTACTTTATTTCTTTATGTTACATGTACATAATAACAATCATAATTGAAGATGAGACGACAAGAATAACATTATTTGGAAAAGTTGCAGCATCTTTTTTTGGATGTTCTGTTGAAGGTTTCATTCAAATTCATGACTAGGTATAAAATAAAACAAACAAATGATTTTATATCTACATAAATAGAATATTTAGATTTTCAATCTAACAATAAAAATCTGCAATGTAGAATTTACCAAATAACCTATATAAATATTTGCTAAATCAACCAAGCTCCAAGCTCCACACATTCTTGTTCAAGTTGGATAATTCAGTGGTTTGTGACAGAAGCTATTGAGATACATGACAATGATCCAACAACAAATGTCAATATCAAAAAACGGAGATATCAGAAAATTAACAAGCAAAATAAACAAAGCAATGTACCATTAAAGATAGAAAAATCAAATAAATTAAGCATCAACAGAAACATGAAGATCCACGAAGAGGAAGTTGAAATAGAGATTTGAGATGACGAACCAATTGCTGACTACAAAAAAAGAGCTAAGAAGATAAAACCAATGGGTACAAAAAGATTTCAGGAGGTCTTCAAATCAAACACAAGAAAATGTGATGATTTCATTTGTAAGCAAATAATTAATTATTTATCTATTAAAAGTTATTCTTATTTCAAAAATAATTTCAACATATTTAAATAAGGTTATCATATACAAATTATCTATATTTGTCTACGTGCAACGCACGTGCATTTATCTAGTGATGCGATCCTGGTGAAATGAGTGAGCAGGGTCGGGTGCTCCACCGGATCTGCTATCAAAATGATGAAGGAAATAAGAGCAATGTAGATATCTGAACCAGAAGCTTCTTCCCCGGGCGGAGAGGATTTCCCGCAGTCAAGAAGGTAACCACGTGAATGGGCGCCGGAGGGGTGTCCGGCGTGGCCACTCTGATGCTTAAGTCAGTGAATGATTCAAGCCAAGAACCAATGTAACCAAGTGATGGTTGTGATATTGGTGTGAATGAATGAATGTAAATGGAAAAATAGAACCTGATATTTATAGTAGGAGAAATAATGATGACCTCGTTCTCCGTGCTATCTACTAATTATAGTAGGACGGCTGAGCACACACTATATTCTGTCATGTCAAATCATATACTAGTCACATCATGTCTGTCTGATTCCGTCAACCACTTGGATCGATGTCAGAGATGAGACAGTCGCCCACATCCTATTCTGCTAGTTATACTCGAGTGCGGTGCTCATATCGAGATGGCCCAGGTAGAAAGTTCCCGGGAGTTTGAACGAGAGCCCGGGCGTCCGGTGGCCCGGGGAGGAGACGTCCCAGGCATTCACCCGCCGGCTCCTGATGAACCCTTCCTGCCGACATGACATAATATAGGGTGTGCTCAGCCGTCCTACTATAATTAGTAGGTAGCACGGAGAACGAGGTCATCATTACTTCTCCTACAAAAAATACTGGGTTCTATCTTTACATTTACATTCATTCATTCACACCAATATCACAACCATCACTTGGTTACATTGGTTCTTGGCTTGAATCATTCACTGACTTAAGCATCGGAGTGGCCACGCCGGACACCTCTCCGGCGCCCATTCACGTGGTTACCTTCTTGAGTGCAGGAAATCCTCTCCGCCCGGGGAAGAAGCTTCTGGTTCAGATAACTACATTGATCTTCTTTCCTTCAACATTTTGATAGCAGATCTGGTGGAGCACCCGATCCTGCTCACTCATTTCACCAGGATCGCATCATCTAGTTAGACATAAATATCCAAATTAGCATACCAAAATCAAAATCGAAAATTTAGTGGACCAAAACAAACAGAGTCAGTCAGTCTCATGTGAGACCGTGTCACGGATCCTAATAAGTGAGACGGGTCAACCCTACCCATATTCACAATAAAAAGTAATAGTCTTAGCATAAAAAATAATATTTTTTCATGGATGAGCCAAATAAGAGATCCGTATCACAAATATGACCCGTGAGACCGTCTCACATAAGTTTTTGCCAAACAAAAAATAGACAAGTTAATGAAAGGAAAAATATATTTTCCTTAAATTGAATATAGCGAATACGGGAAGAGGTGAAAAAAAATATATTGTTCAAGGTTGTTACATTTACATTAAACACCGATTGATAATTAATTAATTTAATATTAATATTATTTATTAATTAATATTAATATCCATAGTCATTTCAATCATTATCCACGCCGATTTCGATCAATCAAACAAATACATATAGAATTTTTCAAGGTGTAATTAATAATAATAATTATTATGAATAATTAATCTAATTAAAACGTTATTAGGGATAATAACTAAATAATTCAACTAATTAACTTTTATCTTACATCAATCAAATTATTAAATTTAAATTACAATATCACTCTTAATAAACAATATTATTAATATTTTTTTAATTATTAAAAATACAAAATAATAATTTATTATATTATCTTAAATTTAATCCATCAAACCAAACAAACTATTATTTATCAATCAAATTTAACATTATATCAACTATAATTTATTTATTTATTTTATGATTAATAGTATTATTTATCTTTAACATTATATTAACTATAATTTATTTATTTATTTTATGATTAATATTATTATTTATCTTTATATGATAATCTTATCCTTTTAACATTAAAAGATATCTAAAAATAAATGTAAGACGTAACCGATCCAAAAATTCAACCATCTTTGAAAGGAGTAATAATAGATTTTATTTCATCTTTTAATGATATTGGATTTGATAAGATTGTTATAAAATCTCAATAAATCCAATAAAAGATGAAATAAAATCTATTATTTTATAAGATTGTTTGATAAGATTGTTTGATATCCAATATATTACTCCTTTGAATATATATTTTATATATATATATATATATATATAAAATATATATATATATATATATTTTATATATTCAACCTCGTAGGATGGCTGCAATCTCGGTAGCCAAGCGAGTCGCCGAGGAGTTTGGTTGCCGCATAGGGGAAGAAGTTGGATACGCTATTCGTTTCGAAGATTGCACAGGTCCGGAGACCTTAATCAAATACATGACTGATGGTATGCTTCTGAGGGAGATTCTGAATGATGCAGATTTGTCTCAATACTCAGTGATTATTCTTGATGAAGCTCACGAGAGGACGATTCACACGGATGTCCTTTTTGGATTATTGAAGCAACTTCTGAGACGGAGAACGGACCTTCGCCTGATCGTCACCTCTGCAACTTTGGATGCAGACAAGTTCTCGGGATATTTCTTCGATTGTAACATCTTCACTATCCCTGGAAGAAATTTTCCGGTAGAAATTCTTTACACCAAGCAGCAAGAAAGTGACTACCTGGAGGCATCCTTGATAACAGTGATGCAAATTCACTTGAGTGAACCTGAAGGTGATATACTTCTGTTTTTGACTGGCCAAGAAGAGATTGATCATGCCTGTCAGTGTCTCTATGAAAGGATGAAGAGTTTAGGAAAAAAAGTTCCCGAGCTGATTATTTTGCCAGTATATGGCGTCCTACCTAGCGAAATGCAGTCCAGGATATTTGAACCCACTCCTCCAGGTAAGAGAAAGGTGGTCGTCGCCACCAATATAGCTGAAGCATCTTTGACTGTTGATGGCATAGTTTATGTCATTGATCCTGGCTTTGCAAAGCAAAATGTCTACAATCCTCAACAGGGGCTTGATTCACTGGTGATAACTCCGATATCACAAGCATCCGCGAAGCAAAGAGCAGGGAGAGCGGGACGGACTGGACCAGGAAAGTGCTATCGGCTCTACACACAGAGTGCATTCCACAGTGAGATGTCCCCCGTTTCGATTCCGGAGATCCAGAGGATTAACCTCGGGATGACTACTCTTACAATGAAGGCCATGGGCATTAATGATCTGCTATCCTTTGATTTCATGGACCCCCCATCACCTCAGGCCCTCATTTATGCCTTGAAACAGCTATATAGATTGGGTGCTCTGGAAGAAGAGGGACTGCTTACAAAGTTGGGAAGGAGAATGGCCGAGTTTCCTCTGGATCCTCCTCTTTCCAAGATGCTTCTTGCCAGCGTGGATCTTGGTTGCAGTGATGAAGTTCTGACCATTATTTCGATGATTCAGACGGGGAACATCTTCTACCGTCCTATGGAAAAACAATCCCAGGCAGACCAGAAAAGGGCCAAATTTTTCCAGCCTGAAGGAGATCATCTGACGTTACTCGCGGTGTATGAGGCCTGGAAAGAAAAGAATTTTTCTGGTCCCTGGTGCTTTGAAAATTTTGTTCAGTCTCGATCACTGAGGAGAGCACAGGACGTGAGAAAACAGCTTCTGTCCATCATGGATAAGCTCAAACTGGATGTTGTTAGTGCTGGAAAGAACTTCACAAAGATCCGGAAAGCCATAGCTGCAGGTTTCTTCTTCCATGCTGCTCGGAAAGATCCACAGGAAGGTTACCGGACATTGGTCGACAACCAGCCGGTTTACCTTCATCCGAGCAGCGCTGTTTTTCAAAGGCAGCCCGACTGGGTCATATATCATGAGATGGTGATGACCACAAAGGTGTACATCCACGATGTTACTGCAATAAGTCCAGAGTGGCTGGTGGAACTAGCACCAAAAATGTTCAAGGTGCCAAATTCTATGAAAATGAGCAAGCGGAAGAGACAAGAGCGAATCGAACCACTCTACGACAGACACCATGAACCTAACTCTTGGCGTTTAAGCAAAAGGCGTGCTTAGTTGTTCAAGTATGTTACCTTTTCTTTTTCCTTGTATCAAGCATGGAAGTACTGTTTCATCATTGTAGTTCCAGTGTCAACAATTAAAGGAGGATAGTCAAAGGAAAATTAAAAGCTATCGAGTCAAGATACGGCAGTTGGTTGGTTGAGAGGAGGATGGAATTTAGTCCAAGGCTTTCTGGTGATCAAGAGCGATGAGAGGGGATTCCCTCTTATCTGATCGAGATATATAATATCAAGCTGACTTAAATCAGGGGGACGAAGCATTGAAATATCAACAACTACATCTCCTCACAACGGAGACCAGGGAGTGTTCTTTTGGAAGTCATAAGAAAAGAACAAGTGTGTGTTGTAGGGGTTTTTGGCAGTGACATCTTGCTATAATATTCTTTGTACTCCGTGTCTATCAATTCTAATGAGATCGCCTCCCGTGGACGTAGATCATTTTGATCGAACCACGTAAACCTTGTGTTCTTTACATTTCTGTTTTTAAGTTCATATCGCTGTTGATTCTTGATTCTCTTTTGTGACTGCAAACAAGAAATTCATATTTTGTGGTTCTTGTGGACATCATCTTGATCATTGGGTATCTTGTAATTTCTTAGTTATCATCATATCGCCTGTTATGTTTGAGTATTGCTAACCCGGTGAAGTCTAAAACTAGATGCTTTGTACAATTACGAGTTTTTTTTGGATGAATTAATTCGAAGGGGTTTTCCATCACTTGAGTATTTCAGGTTAAAGCTTTAGTTTTCAGAAATAAATCTTTCAGTGAGGTTCTGATTCTTGCTGGGCTTTATTTTCTTTTATGAATGGATATGTTTATAGATTTTTGGCCTATTATGTTTGGCGGAACATGAATAAAAGCTTCTGTAAATTTCTTGATTGTGTTTGTATATAGCTAATAATGAATGATATTTAAAGCTTCTTTTTTCTCTTCAAGTGTTGTATATTTTTGTCTTTAATTAATTAATTTTCCTTTTGATTTGAAAAGGTAGTTGCCTTATTACTCCAAAAAAATATTGAGAAATACTAAAGTTCCACTGATACAGAAACCAGATGAGTTTGTCATGTGATTTTACTTGCAAAATTTCCTCAGACAACTTTCTTTCCTTCATTACAAATCAAACGCTTTAACTCATTTTTTCTACTATTTTCTTAGACATCAAAGGTAGCTAAAGTAAAAAAAACATTGTTTTATGAAATAAGAGACTCGTTTTATTGATACCAGTTCATGAATTTGAATTACATTAACAAAGGTCAATTCATTCAAATTTCACAACCCATGTATTTTGAATAGAAGCATAATATGAAATCACAAGAAAGTGTTAAAAGTTTTTTTTTTCCTCCTATCGACTTTTCCTTTTTTACTTCATTCAATGGAATATATCTATAGAAATATATATTGATTGTTATATTTTCTAGGAGAATTCATACAAACAGGTAGTTAGTTAACAACTGCCAAAAAAACTATTTTTAGACAATTCAAACATAAAATTGTTCCTACAATGTCATTAGAAAAACATGTATAAAAGATGTACTAATGGTAGAATATTTTTCAAGCCGATTGCTTCTAGTTCTGCAGCTAGTAAGTTTAAATTGGTAAAAAAAATAAAAATACACACTCATGTATTCTCTTATACCCCATTTGTCAAGTGAGCAATGCAAGATTTTGCTAGAGACAGCGCGCTTTCGTAAGCATATTAGCTCGTTGATCTTCGGACCTTACAAAGGGAAACTGAATCACTCCTTCAAGCTTTTGTTTAATCAAGCATCTGTCTATCTTAATGTGCTTCGTTCGGTCATGCTGAATAGAGGATTATGAGATATTTCAATGGCGGCCTTGTGGTCCAAAAATAAATTCGCAAAACCAATCTCTGAGACCGGTCTTCTGAGCCATATAAGTCCACAAAGTCCCTCAGCCATTCCTGGAAACTCAGCTTCAGCACTTATTGACAGTGCTACTATTTTCTGTGTCTTACTTCTCCATGTCACTAAGTTACCCCCAACAAAGGTAAAGCATCCCGCTGTGGATTTTCTATCAGATAAATTGCATTGTATATCCTTCAATATCTAAATGTCCATTCTTAGAGAACAATGGGAGAGTCTAGTTAGGAATGGTGGGCGTGGAACGTGGAAATTCATCGAACTCCGAAGTGCAGAAACTTAAAACAATCAATCACATATCAATCAAATATCTCACAATTGGTTCTTGGAGCAAACGTAAAAAGACTTAAATTTCCAGCACTTATCGAGGCAAGTTAATTCATTTTTCTTCTGTTGATATTCGACTATCTCTCTGTCGCTTTATATTTTTGCAATTATTTTTCTTTTGTATGTCCTTTTTCTTGCAAGTCTTTTCTTTTCTAACCCTCTTAAATTCCCTCTCATAATGAAGGTATTTACTAACTTTCTAGTCAATCCATTTCTTCTCTGGTTTGGTATTTTTGTTCATGGATGCGATGTATTTTGTCCGGAATAGTATAATGACGAGGATGCTGCTTATTTAATGATCAACGCTTAGGGGAATGATGGAATGAACATATGGTCTACATGAAAGAAATACTATGATTTGTTTTTGTGTTATGTTAGACAAAAAAAGTTATTTTATTTTTGCATGGAAGCACATACGAGTAAAGCGAGCCAGAAAAAGAATATCAGAGTTGCGTGGTATAGCATTGTGGCCATTGGTATGTGCATTGTTGCTGCCATATTCCAATTGTGGTATCTGAGGCGCTACTTCCAGAGGAAGAAAAACTTATTTAGAGACAACATAATTATTAATTAGTCATTTTCCTCCTTGTAGAGTGTACTCTCAATCACTTGACAATTTTGAAGAACATCTTTTTGGTCTACGAGATTTACTTGTGCATCTCAAATGGTAAAAAAAAATGTAGATTTAAAAATAATTTATCGAGAACAAAGAATTGGTATTTTCACTAGCAAAACATGTTTGATGGTTTCGGTAACATAGTATATTTGAAATAAGATTTGATGTTTAAATAATTTGGTTTTGTTGATCCAGTACGCACACAATTTAATTTATAACCATAAGCTCCTAAGTGCAACCAAACTTGAACTATTTATGAACTAAATACAGCGGCTATCTTTTTTTTTTTTTTTTTGTTGTTGAAGAAGTTCGACTCCAAGGCAAAGCGACAATCCCTACTACGACAGATGCTTTGTTTATGAGATTTTCAAATTTAGAAAACAATTTAAACTAGCTTCAGTAAAACTGAATGAATACAACTCAAACAAAATGAATAAATCATGTGCAAAAATCCAACAACAGTGCCGGGTTCTTCAACTTTTTTTTTATTTGCTATTTTTTCGTTCTATTTATGGTTCGACATGATCAAAGTGTTCACATTTTAAAACCAAATATATGATGTACTTACTAAGATATCAATTTAACATTTCAGGTGTCACATCAGCATTTTCGGTGTTACGTCAATAATCTATATCTATATCCAATACTATTATTATATCTACATAAATATACAGATTGAATTGTGATTTTACTCTATTGTTCTCGTTAATTGTCCTCATTAAATTGTACCCAGGCGACACTTTCTCGTGGACCAATTACACTTTGTCTCCTCTGTATCTCTACTTTTCTCTTCGTTTGTGGGCACATGAAGCACAATCTTTTGTTGCCTCGACGGATTATCAAACAACATGGCACAATATTATACATGACCACATAATAATATCAGGAAACAAAAAAAAATTGAAATTCACTCATACAAAAATCAATATGTTTCGTTGTGATTATGAAATTAATAATCATTATATAACGAAATACACACACTATTAAAATGGGTCGGTTACCTTCATGATTTGTGAGTTATTCTTGTCTTCCAGAGAAAAAGCCTGCATCATTTTGGTCAATGGTTTGAAGGTTGTTCTTGTAATATATGTATGTATAGGAAGAGTAATTTGCATTAATTTATATGTGGAAGAATTAAATAGCCATAATGAAGGGGAGATGATATAGGATTTCTTGGAGATTTTATTACTTGTATGGAATGTCAGCATTGAGATTTTGAGACTGAAAAACTTTTGTTTGGCTTAATAATTAATCTTTTTTTGTTTTTGCAATTCAATAGTATGCATATCAATGTCGAGTGTATATATAAATTAGAAATTTGCTGTCTTGGAGGAGTTATACAGGCACCAGCATGATTTTGGATATTTATACTAGAAGATATGCACGTGTGTTGCACGTGTAGAATATACAAGGATTATATGAAGAGAACAATTTTCATCATATTCTCACTGTCTTTATTTTTCAACAATTAATCCAATCTACGATATCTCGATAAAGTTCAGATTTTATTTTCGCCGAGTTCTTGAAAAATAATATAATTTAGTTGTTTTAAGATTGATATACATATAATTATATTTTTTTAATATTTTGTCTCAATATAATAATTTTTATTAATGTGATCCATAAATCGGAATCATATTCTTACTATCACGTTGACACCTATTTTAAACTCACAACCTTAAAATTGTAAAAATAATATAGTCAGACTATGATTATTCAAAGTAATAAGACAAAAAACAAATATATCAATTAAATTTTTTTACAACAACCATAATTTTTAAATTTCTCGTGGCATATTTTGAAATTATAAAATTCTATACGTAAATCACATTCTCGAAATATTAGTACACATATTCATCGATGAAAATTTGACATGACATAAAGCATGAAGATAATTGTAATCACGATTTCGATAGCCATAGCACTGCTTTGGAGAACATAAGTACGATCATTTAAAATTATCTTATATTACAATTTTTTCTCTCATAAACGTTGAACCACTGTTAAAAAATTAATAATTGAATCTTCATTTAATTATCTTACATATAAATTAATTTATATATGAAGCACAAAAAAGAGAAAAAAAATTAAAATTTTGATTTAGCAAAAAAATTTCTATGTGAAAAATATTTTTGGTGCAACATAGTTATTTTTTGTTTTCGTTATAAAAACCAGATATGGCATAGTTCAAAATGCATCAGCAAGTCACTGACTTTGATATATAGGTGTTAACCTTTAATGTGACTAGAAAAAACCATAAATCCAAACGGAAAAAGTTGAAAACAAATTGACCAAAATGATACGAAAATCATTGTTTTATTCGCATATAAATATTTAAAAAGAAGTTTATATTGTTCGGGGTAGGGATATATTTGTCAAAACTAAACCAAAAAAATAAAATTTAATTAGATAATAAATAATTTCATTTTATTTTTGTAATATTATATATTTTATATGAAAATAATTAGCCTTTACATTTCTTTTTTGTTTTTGAGAATTATTAGCCTTTATATTTCTAAGTTTTACTATAACTAATATATATATATATATCGCAAAACGATATAAAAACATAATTCCACCATCAGAGTAATAAAAAATTATTATTTCTCAACATATGCTCATTTCTTTAACTTTGAAAAAAATTAAACAGACATATATAAGTTTACTTTTCCCTCAAGTTTAGTATTCATACTCACGTATTTTACCATCAAATTAATATTTCTTACTTTTCTTTTGCAAAACGGGGTACAATGATTCATGGATTGATTTTCTCAAATGTCAAAGAATATTTCGGCAAGTTACTGGAAACCAAGTATACGATATACAACCCTCTTATCAAATGCATAGACTCCAGATATTCAAATGTCAACCTCAAATTTGAGATGAATTTACGGAAGAGTACCATGGTTGCAGAGCTACGTCGGATGCTAAAGATGTCACACCTAACATTTAAATTCAAGGAATACGACGAACTCGCCAATATCGTGAATGCAAAAGAAATTCTGCGTAAGTTCCCTTATCACAAATAAATAAATTTTCTAGTTGAAAATAGATGTCATATTCATCTGCATAACAACAATGAAATGTGTACAGATGTGATCGATATATTAAATAAAGTCATGCCATTAAGCAATTTCACCGGACCAGATAAAACAGAAAGTCAAAGGAGACAAATTATGCTTCTCAACATGAGGTAAATTTAAATAAAAAAAATGACACATATAAACATGCATATCTTAAAATTTGTAACATATAAATTATTTTGTTTAGAATGGAAACTATTTATGTCACTGTGTGGGACGACTTGGCAATACACGAAGGACAATTGATGAAGCACATTGAGTATGAACATCATATTGTTGCATTTTCCAATCTGACCATGCAAATATTTTTTAGTATGTTATAAAACAAATATTCTTTCTTCATTCCCTAAATGTTTTTTTCAGCAAAAATGACTAATGTGTGGTGTAAATCGAAATAATGAAATAGATTCACAACAGTTACAAACTACGCCGACAACTGCAATGATTCTTAACCCACTATGTGACACCGCCAAAGCAATACAAACATGGTACATATTTATGAATTTCTAACTCTTTGTATTTGCGAGTTATACATTTCATTGCATAAAACTGTACGAAACTTACTTATTTGTTCACAAAAATTATTCTACTATGAAAACTTTCTTTTTAAATATATAAAATAATATTAGAAACTACATAAAAATATGGACATTTTGTTTATTATAATATATGAATGCTTAAAGACTATTATTTATACTAAATTTGTAGGTTGGATGCAGACCAAAAATAAGATAAGTTAAATGAAATTTGGGTTACGAAGGTACTCACAGACGCCAATCAAGTGACATTAGATGATGCAAAAAAAAAAAAAAAACGAGCTATGTTGACGGAGGTACTGCATTTACTATTTATGAATCTTAATGGTTTTAATTACTAAAATGATACAAAACAAAAACCAGATAATTTGCCCACGCTAAATATTAAAATTTTTAATAACAAACATTCAAAGTAAATAAAGATTCGAAATGCTTCTTATTTTTACATAGAACAACTGCTATTTGATATGGAGCAACATAAAGTAAATCGAAAACAAAGCTGCTCCATGGTATGAAACATGTGATCATTGTTTCCAAGCTGCTACAAAAACAAACAACAAAGCAAGTTGTGCCAATTGCATCAACTATCCAATTACTATCATTCCAAGGTAATAAAAAAATATCAATACCAACCCAAGTTTTAGAGCACACTAAAAAAAAATAGACGATCACTACTTTATTTCTTTATGTTACATGTACATAATAACAATCATAATTGAAGATGATACGACAAGAATAACATTATTTGAAAAAGTTGCAGCATCTTTTTTTGGATGTTCTGTTGAAGGTTTCATTCAAATTCATGACTAGGTATAAAATAAAACAAACAAATGATTTTATATCTACATAAATAGAATATTTAGATTTTCAATCTAACAATAAAAATCTGCAATGTAGAATTTACCAAATAACCTATATAAATATTTGCTAAATCAACCAAGCTCCAAGCTCCACACATTCTTGTTCAAGTTGGATAATTCAGTGGTTTGTGACAGAAGCTATTGAGATACATGACAATGATCCAACAACAAATGTCAATATCAAAAAACGGAGATATCAGAAAATTAACAAGCAAAATAAACAAAGCAATGTACCATTAAAGATAGAAAAATCAAATAAATTAAGCATCAACAGAAACATGAAGATCCACGAAGAGGAAGTTGAAATAGAGATTTGAGATGACGAACCAATTGCCGACTACAAAAAAAGAGCTAAGAAGATAAAAACCAATGGGTACAAAAAGATTTCAGGAGGTCTTCAAATCAAACACAAGAAAATGTGATGATTTCATTTGTAAGCAAATAATTAATTATTTATCTATTAAAAGTTATTCTTATTTCAAAAATAATTTCAACATATTTAAATAAGGTTATCATATACAAATTATCTATATTTGTCTACGTGCAACGCACGTGCATTTATCTAGTGATGCGATCCTGGTGAAATGAGTGAGCAGGGTCGGGTGCTCCACCGGATCTGCTATCAAAATGATGAAGGAAATAAGAGCAATGTAGATATCTGAACCAGAAGCTTCTTCCCCGGGCGGAGAGGATTTCCCGCAGTCAAGAAGGTAACCACGTGAATGGGCGCCGGAGGGGTGTCCGGCGTGGCCACTCTGATGCTTAAGTCAGTGAATGATTCAAGCCAAGAACCAATGTAACCAAGTGATGGTTGTGATATTGGTGTGAATGAATGAATGTAAATGGAAAAATAGAACCTGATATTTATAGTAGGAGAAGTAATGATGACCTCGTTCTCCGTGCTACCTACTAATTATAGTAGGACGGCTGAGCACACACTATATTCTGTCATGTCAAATCATATACTAGTCACATCATGTCTGTCTGATTCCGTCAACCACTTGGATCGATGTCAGAGATGAGACAGTCGCCCACATCCTATTCTGCTAGTTATACTCGAGTGCGGTGCTCATATCGAGATGGCCCAGGTAGAAAGTTCCCGGGAGTTTGAACGAGAGCCCGGGCGTCCGGTGGCCCGGGGAGGAGACGTCCCAGGCATTCACCCGCCGGCTCCTGATGAACCCTTCCTGCCGACATGACATAATATAGGGTGTGCTCAGCCGTCCTACTATAATTAGTAGGTAGCACGGAGAACGAGGTCATCATTACTTCTCCTACAAAAAATACTGGGTTCTATCTTTACATTTACATTCATTCATTCACACCAATATCACAACCATCACTTGGTTACATTGGTTCTTGGCTTGAATCATTCACTGACTTAAGCATCGGAGTGGCCACGCCGGACACCTCTCCGGCGCCCATTCACGTGGTTACCTTCTTGAGTGCAGGAAATCCTCTCCGCCCGGGGAAGAAGCTTCTGGTTCAGATAACTACATTGATCTTCTTTCCTTCAACATTTTGATAGCAGATCTGGTGGAGCACCCGATCCTGCTCACTCATTTCACCAGGATCGCATCATCTAGTTAGACATAAATATCCAAATTAGCATACCAAAATCAAAATCGAAAATTTAGTGGACCAAAACAAACAGAGTCAGTCAGTCTCATGTGAGACCGTGTCACGGATCCTAATAAGTGAGACGGGTCAACCCTACCCATATTCACAATAAAAAGTAATAGTCTTAGCATAAAAAATAATATTTTTTCATGGATGAGCCAAATAAGAGATCCGTATCACAAATATGACCCGTGAGACCGTCTCACATAAGTTTTTGCCAAACAAAAAATAGACAAGTTCATGAAAGGAAAAATATATTTTCCTTAAATTGAATATAGCGAATACGGGAAGAGGTGAAAAAAAATATATTGTTCAAGGTTGTTACATTTACATTAAACACCGATTGATAATTAATTAATTTAATATTAATATTATTTATTAATTAATATTAATATCCATAGTCATTTCAATCATTATCCACGCCGATTTCGATCAATCAAACAAATACATATAGAATTTTTCAAGGTGTAATTAATAATAATAATTATTATGAATAATTAATCTAATTAAAACGTTATTAGGGATAATAACTAAATAATTCAACTAATTAACTTTTATCTTACATCAATCAAATTATTAAATTTAAATTACAATATCACTCTTAATAAACAATATTATTAATATTTTTTTAATTATTAAAAATACAAAATAATAATTTATTATATTATCTTAAATTTAATCCATCAAACCAAACAAACTATTATTTATCAATCAAATTTAACATTATATCAACTATAATTTATTTATTTATTTTATGATTAATAGTATTATTTATCTTTAACATTATATTAACTATAATTTATTTATTTATTTTATGATTAATATTATTATTTATCTTTATATGATAATCTTATCCTTTTAACATTAAAAGATATCTAAAAATAAATGTAAGACGTAACCGATCCAAAAATTCAACCATCTTTGAAAGGAGTAATAATAGATTTTATTTCATCTTTTAATGATATTGGATTTGATAAGATTGTTATAAAATCTCAATAAATCCAATAAAAGAAGAAATAAAATCTATTATTTTATAAGATTGTTTGATAAGATTGTTTGATATCCAATATATTACTCCTTTGAATATATATTTTATATATATATATATATATATATATGTGAGAAAGGAAATATCTGACCAAAATTTCAACATATCAAAATTCTAAATTGAAACAAGTTTTTCGACGATGCCGATGAGTTCGCTTGTGAGGACATGGAAGAACTCGGAGGGGTCTTTGGGTCGATCGGCAGCTCTTCAATCTGCTCTCGCGAAAGAGAGGAGAGAATTCAGGGAACAACATCAAAGAAAGATGTTGGATTCCATTCCAAAGGATCTGAACAGGCAATGGGAAGATCCGATGCCCGAAACGGGTGACAGACTTCTTGCTCAGGAACTGAAGGGAGTCGGGTTGTCCGCATATGACATGCCGGAGTGGAGGAAGGATGACTATGGTAAAGCTCCGACTTTTGGGAAAAGATCCAAGCTCTCTCTTCAGGAGCAGAGGCAGAGTTTGCCAATCTACAATTTGAAAAGTGAATTGGTTCAGGCTGTCCATGATAATCAGGTTTTGGTTGTGATTGGCGAGACAGGATCTGGGAAGTCCACGCAGGTACCGCAGTATCTAGCCGACGCGGGGTATACTACCAACGGGAGAATATGTTGTACTCAACCTCGTAGGATGGCTGCAATCTCGGTAGCCAAGCGAGTCGCCGAGGAGTTTGGTTGCCGCATAGGGGAAGAAGTTGGATACGCTATTCGTTTCGAAGATTGCACAGGTCCGGAGACCTTAATCAAATACATGACTGATGGTATGCTTCTGAGGGAGATTCTGAATGATGCAGATTTGTCTCAATACTCAGTGATTATTCTTGATGAAGCTCACGAGAGGACGATTCACACGGATGTCCTTTTTGGATTATTGAAGCAACTTCTGAGACGGAGAACCGACCTTCGCCTGATCGTCACCTCTGCAACTTTGGATGCAGACAAGTTCTCGGGATATTTCTTCGATTGTAACATCTTCACTATCCCTGGAAGAAATTTTCCGGTAGAAATTCTTTACACCAAGCAGCAAGAAAGTGACTACCTGGAGGCATCCTTGATAACAGTGATGCAAATTCACTTGAGTGAACCTGAAGGTGATATACTTCTGTTTTTGACTGGCCAAGAAGAGATTGATCATGCCTGTCAGTGTCTCTATGAAAGGATGAAGAGTTTAGGAAAAAAAGTTCCCGAGCTGATTATTTTGCCAGTATATGGCGTCCTACCTAGCGAAATGCAGTCCAGGATATTTGAACCCACTCCTCCAGGTAAGAGAAAGGTGGTCGTCGCCACCAATATAGCTGAAGCATCTTTGACTGTTGATGGCATAGTTTATGTCATTGATCCTGGCTTTGCAAAGCAAAATGTCTACAATCCTCAACAGGGGCTTGATTCACTGGTGATAACTCCGATATCACAAGCATCCGCGAAGCAAAGAGCAGGGAGAGCGGGACGGACTGGACCAGGAAAGTGCTATCGGCTCTACACACAGAGTGCATTCCACAGTGAGATGTCCCCCGTTTCGATTCCGGAGATCCAGAGGATTAACCTCGGGATGACTACTCTTACAATGAAGGCCATGGGCATTAATGATCTGCTATCCTTTGATTTCATGGACCCCCCATCACCTCAGGCCCTCATTTATGCCTTGAAACAGCTATATAGATTGGGTGCTCTGGAAGAAGAGGGACTGCTTACAAAGTTGGGAAGGAGAATGGCCGAGTTTCCTCTGGATCCTCCTCTTTCCAAGATGCTTCTTGCCAGCGTGGATCTTGGTTGCAGTGATGAAGTTCTGACCATTATTTCGATGATTCAGACGGGGAACATCTTCTACCGTCCTATGGAAAAACAATCCCAGGCAGACCAGAAAAGGGCCAAATTTTTCCAGCCTGAAGGAGATCATCTGACGTTACTCGCGGTGTATGAGGCCTGGAAAGAAAAGAATTTTTCTGGTCCCTGGTGCTTTGAAAATTTTGTTCAGTCTCGATCACTGAGGAGAGCACAGGACGTGAGAAAACAGCTTCTGTCCATCATGGATAAGCTCAAACTGGATGTTGTTAGTGCTGGAAAGAACTTCACAAAGATCCGGAAAGCCATAGCTGCAGGTTTCTTCTTCCATGCTGCTCGGAAAGATCCACAGGAAGGTTACCGGACATTGGTCGACAACCAGCCGGTTTACCTTCATCCGAGCAGCGCTGTTTTTCAAAGGCAGCCCGACTGGGTCATATATCATGAGATGGTGATGACCACAAAGGTGTACATCCACGATGTTACTGCAATAAGTCCAGAGTGGCTGGTGGAACTAGCACCAAAAATGTTCAAGGTGCCAAATTCTATGAAAATGAGCAAGCGGAAGAGACAAGAGCGAATCGAACCACTCTACGACAGACACCATGAACCTAACTCTTGGCGTTTAAGCAAAAGGCGTGCTTAGTTGTTCAAGTATGTTACCTTTTCTTTTTCCTTGTATCAAGCATGGAAGTACTGTTTCATCATTGTAGTTCCAGTGTCAACAATTAAAGGAGGATAGTCAAAGGAAAATTAAAAGCTATCGAGTCAAGATACGGCAGTTGGTTGGTTGAGAGGAGGATGGAATTTAGTCCAAGGCTTTCTGGTGATCAAGAGCGATGAGAGGGGATTCCCTCTTATCTGATCGAGATATATAATATCAAGCTGACTTAAATCAGGGGGACGAAGCATTGAAATATCAACAACTACATCTCCTCACAACGGAGACCAGGGAGTGTTCTTTTGGAAGTCATAAGAAAAGAACAAGTGTGTGTTGTAGGGGTTTTTGGCAGTGACATCTTGCTATAATATTCTTTGTACTCCGTGTCTATCAATTCTAATGAGATCGCCTCCCGTGGACGTAGATCATTTTGATCGAACCACGTAAACCTTGTGTTCTTTACATTTCTGTTTTTAAGTTCATATCGCTGTTGATTCTTGATTCTCTTTTGTGACTGCAAACAAGAAATTCATATTTTGTGGTTCTTGTGGACATCATCTTGATCATTGGGTATCTTGTAATTTCTTAGTTATCATCATATCGCCTGTTATGTTTGAGTATTGCTAACCCGGTGAAGTCTAAAACTAGATGCTTTGTACAATTACGAGTTTTTTTTGGATGAATTAATTCGAAGGGGTTTTCCATCACTTGAGTATTTCAGGTTAAAGCTTTAGTTTTCAGAAATAAATCTTTCAGTGAGGTTCTGATTCTTGCTGGGCTTTATTTTCTTTTATGAATGGATATGTTTATAGATTTTTGGCCTATTATGTTTGGCGGAACATGAATAAAAGCTTCTGTAAATTTCTTGATTGTGTTTGTATATAGCTAATAATGAATGATATTTAAAGCTTCTTTTTTCTCTTCAAGTGTTGTATATTTTTGTCTTTAATTAATTAATTTTCCTTTTGATTTGAAAAGGTAGTTGCCTTATTACTCCAAAAAAATATTGAGAAATACTAAAGTTCCACTGATACAGAAACCAGATGAGTTTGTCATGTGATTTTACTTGCAAAATTTCCTCAGACAACTTTCTTTCCTTCATTACAAATCAAACGCTTTAACTCATTTTTTCTATTATTTTCTTAGACATCAAAGGTAGCTAAAGTAAAAAAAACATTGTTTTATGAAATAAGAGACTCGTTTTATTGATACCAGTTCATGAATTTGAATTACATTAGCAAAGGTCAATTCATTCAAATTTCACAACCCATGTATTTTGAATAGAAGCATAATATGAAATCACAAGAAAGTGTTAAAGTTTTTTTTTTCCTCCTATCGACTTTTCCTTTTTTACTTCATTCAATGGAATATATCTATAGAAATATATATTGATTGTTATATTTTCTAGGAGAATTCATACAAACAGGTAGTTAGTTAACAACTGCCAAAAAAACTATTTTTAGACAATTCAAACATAAAATTGTTCCTACAATGTCATTAGAAAAACATGTATAAAAGATGTACTAATGGTAGAATATTTTTCAAGTCGATTGCTTCTAGTTCTGCAGCTAGTAAGTTTAAATTGGTAAAAAAAATAAAAATACACACTCATGTGTTCTCTTATACCCCATTTGTCAAGTGAGCAATGCAAGATTTTGCTAGAGACAGCGCGCTTTCGTAAGCATATTAGCTCGTTGATCTTCGGACCTTACAAAGGGAAACTGAATCACTCCTTCAAGCTTTTGTTTAATCAAGCATCTGTCTATCTTAATGTGCTTCGTTCGGTCATGCTGAATAGAGGATTATGAGATATTTCAATGGCGGCCTTGTGGTCCAAAAATAAATTCGCGAAACCAATCTCTGAGACCGGTCTTCTGAGCCATATAAGTCCACAAAGTCCCTCAGCCATTCCTGGAAACTCAGCTTCAGCACTTATTGACAGTGCTACTATTTTCTGTGTCTTACTTCTCCATGTCACTAAGTTACCCCCAACAAAGGTAAAGCATCCCGCTGTGGATTTTCTATCAGATAAATTGCATTGTATACCCTTCAATATCTAAATGTCCATTCTTAGAGAACAATGGGAGAGTCTAGTTAGGAATGGTGGGCGTGGAACGTGGAAATTCATCGAACTCCGAAGTGCAGAAACTTAAAACAATCAATCACATATCAATCAAATATCTCACAATTGGTTCTTGGAGCAAACGTAAAAAGACTTAAATTTCCTTATCCAGCCACAAGAATGGCATATTATCGCGTATGGTGCAATACGTCGGCGAATGCAAGCAGAAACGGAAAGACGAAAAAAGTATTCAAACGGAACGATAAAGAAAAACAAGAAAGACCGATATTCATTGTTTTCGAGGAAAAAGTCCACCACTCTGACCTATAGTGAAAAATTTACTCGATCTTCTCCGCTAAGAAAAGGGGGAAAAAAAAGACTTTTCGAAGACAATCAATATTCATTGTTTTCGAGGAAAGTCCATACAAGAAAATTGGATGTTCATCTACCACTCCGACTCACTCGACCTATCGTAAAAAATGTAGTCGTTTTTCTCCGCATCTTCACCTTTGTATCCAAGTCCTCCTCCATTTGTATGGGCCCGCACAGGAGGGGGAGAGTACAATTGATGATCAGACATACCAAAACGATCCCTGAAGGCTTGCATGTTTTCGTAATTCACCTCTATTTTCATCTCTGTCGATGAATCTTTTGGCCTTCTTTCGTCCTTTTCTACATGATTCTTTTCGTTTCTTTGTTTTTTCTTGTTGTCATATTTCTCTGCAGCAGGTTCGAGCTTTCGGATTTTTTCTGCCATCTCTCTTTTTGCGCCTTTTTTAAATCTTGTAATTTTTTTTGAAAGTTTTAATGGGTTATATAAGAAAATTGCATTGACCGTTGAAAGTAACTGCCGTATTACTCAATAATAATAATAATAATAATAATAAATAACGACTCTTCTAAATTCGAAGATTCAAGTTTAAATCTTTTCCAAGCATATGAAAAAACTGCTTTGGGTTTTTTCAGATAAGTAATCCCGAGTGGGAGAGGTAACCTTGGTGGAGTGGAGTGGTAGCTTAAAATGAATCTCAAACAGGAACTAGTTGGAAGAAAAATTGAAGGAGATAGTCAGCTCGAATTATATACTTCTCTAAATAATGTTGGATTGTTTTTAGGAACAAGTAAACCATCTATTCCTGCTTTGAAGCAGCAAATCAGGGAAGGTATTTGCCAAGTGCCTGGAAAGTCAGATCTGCAATCCCTAAATTTCGTTTCAAACCGAGAAATGCTAGTTTCACATGATAGAAATAATAGTACTATTAGTGATGTTAGCAGTCTAGCATGTGTTAAACATCTAATTGGGATCTGAACATGACTATGGATGTGTGGGAGGGTTCTGTTGCTGATCAATCATATGTGCGCAAGGCTGCTGGTATTGATGGATTTACCAAGTCCAATGTTGGGCATGGTGTGAAAGCTTCTTTGAACACAACACTTGTAGTTGGTGTCAATTTGAAGAGGGGTATTCATGTTTTGGATGAACATAGCTCTAACTCTTCTAATACATCTGTACAGCATAGCCAGCTGTACAAACCTGAAGATATCCTTAATCTTAGGATTTCTATGCCTTGTAGAGAGTTGTATTTGTGTGGTGAGCATTCTTCGTTATCAAATAATATGGGCTCTGAAAGTGTTGATTCGAGGCTTAACATCGGAGGGTCGCAGCCGCCAGATATGAATTTGACGCTTACTAATGTTGGAAAATTAGTAATAGCCAGCAGTAATATGGTTTTATCAAAACTTGCTTCTGTGAAGAAATAATGTTTTGAAAACCACGGCACTGGGTCTGTTATTCCCCAGAAATCAGTGAAATCTGAACTGGTACAGGAGGGTAATAAGGAAAGCTTCAAGTCTAAAGGTTCTATGCTATCACAATCTGTTGCAAATAATGGAATGGTTAAGCAGCATCATGATATCTCAGTTTCTTCTTCCGCTTCATCAATTCCTTGGACACCTCAGAATCCATGCCCTTCAAATCTTTTAGCTTGTTTAGAGTTACCCATAGTTGGAGGTTTGCTAAATCAGTCTGAACACTGTTTACCGTCTGAAGAAGTACTTAGCCACAGGTATATAACGGATGAACAGAGTGACAGCCTGGTTTCTAAATCTGCGAGTCAGAATGACAAACGATTAAAGTTGTGCAAGATAGAGGAGTCGAGTGTTCTTGATGATGGCAGCTACCGGCTGGCTTCGGTTATTGAGAATTCTAATGAGTTGTGCGGAAACAATGAGCTAGCTGAAGATAGCGAGGAAAAGATGAATGTATCAACTAAAATGCGAGTTGATGAATGTATGACTAAAATGTCAGACCAAAAAAGTTATTTTATTTTTGCATGGAAGCAAATACGAGTAAAGCGAGCCAGAAAAAGAATATCAGAGTTGTGTAGTATAGCATTATGGCCATTGGTATGTGCATTGTTGCTGCCATATTCCAATTGTGGTATCTGAGGCGCTACTTCCAGAGGAAGAAAAACTTATTTAGAGACAACATAATTATTAATTAGTCATTTTCCTCCTTGTAGAGTGTACTCTCAATCACTTGACAATTTTGAAGAACATCTTTTTGGTCTACGAGATTTACTTGTGCATCTCAAATGGTAAAAAAAAATGTAGATTTAAAAATAATTTATCGAGAACAAAGAATTGGTATTTTCACTAGCAAAACATGTTTGATGGTTTCGGTAACATAGTATATTTGAAATAAGATTTGATGTTTAAATAATTTGGTTTTGTTGTTCCAGTACGCACACAATTTAATTTATAACCATAAGCTCCTAAGTGCAACCAAACTTGAACTATTTATGAACTAAATACAGCGGCTATCTTTTTTTTTTTTTTTTTTTTTTTTTAAGAAGAAGTTCGACTCCAAGGCAAAGCGACAATCCCTACTACGACAGATGCGTGTCTATGAGATTTTCAAATTTAGAAAACAATTTAAACTAGCTTCAGTAAAACTGAATGAATACAACTCAAACAAAATGAATAAATCATGTGCAAAAATCCAACAACAGTGCCGGGTTCTTCAACTTTTTTTTTATTTGCTATTTTTTCGTTCTATTTATGGTTCGACATGATCAAAGTGTTCACATTTTAAAACCAAATATATGATGTACTTACTAAGATATCAATTTAACATTTCAGGTGTCACATCAGCATTTTCGGTGTTACGTCAATAATCTATATCTATATCCAATGCTATTATTATATCTACATAAATATACAGATTGAATTTTGATTTTACTCTATTATCCTCGTTAATTGTCCTCATTAAATTGTACCCAGGCGACACTTTCTCGTGGACCAATTACACTTTGTCTCCTCTGTATCTCTACTTTTCTCTTCGTTTGTGGGCACATGAAGCACAATCTTTTGTTGCCTCGACGGATTATCAAACAACATGGCACAATATTATACATGACCACATAATAATATCAGGAAACAAAAAAAAAATTGAAATTCACTCATACAAAAATCAATATGTTTCGTTGTGATTATGAAATTAATAATCATTATATAACGAAATACACACACTATTAAAATGGGTCGGTTACCTTCATGATTTGTGAGTTATTCTTGTCTTCCAGAGAAAAAGCCTGCATCATTTTGGTCAATGGTTTGAAGGTTGTTCTTGTAATATATGTATGTATAGGAAGAGTAATTTGCATTAATTTATATGTGGAAGAATTAAATAGCCATAATGAAGGGGAGATGATATAGGATTTCTTGGAGATTTTATTACTTGTATGGAATGTCAGCATTGAGATTTTGAGACTGAAAAACTTTTGTTTGGCTTAATAATTAATCTTTTTTTGTTTTTGCAATTCAATAGTATGCATATCAATGTCGAGTGTATATATAAATTAGAAATTTGTTGTCTTGGAGGAGTTATACAGGCACCAGCATGATTTTGGATATTTATACTAGAAGATATGCACGTGTGTTGCACGTGTAGAATATACAAGGATTATATGAAGAGAACAATTTTCACCATATTCTCAATGTCTTTATTTTTCAACAATTAATCCAATCTACGATATCTCGATAAAGTTCAGATTTTATTTTCGCCGAGTTCTTGAAAAATAATATAATTTAGTTGTTTTAAGATTGATATACATATAATTATATATTTTTTTAATATTTTGTCTAAATATAATAATTTTTATTAATGTGATCCATAAATCGGAACCATATTCTTAATATCACGCTGACACCTATTTTAAACTCACAACCTTAAAATTGTAAAAATAATATAGTCAGACTATGATTATTCAAAGTAATACGACAAAAAACAAATATATCAATTAATTTTTTTTACAACAACCATAATTTTTAAATTTCTCGTGGCATATTTTGAAATTATAAAATTCTATATGTAAATCACATTCTCGAAAAATTAGCTACACATATTTATCGATGAAAATTTGACATGACATAAAGCATGAAGATAATTGTAATCACGATTTCGATAGCCATAGCACTGATTTGGAGAACATAAGTACGATCATTTAAAATTATCTTATATTACAATTTTTTCTCTCATAAGCGTTGAACCACTGTTAAAAAATTAATAATTGAATCTTCATTTAATTATCTTACATATAAATTAATTTATATATGAAGCACAAAAAAGAGAAAAAAAAATTAAAATTTTGATTTAGCAAAAAAATTTCTATGTGAAAAATATTTTTGGTGCAACATAGTTATTTTTTGTTTTCGTTATAAAAACCAAATATGACATAGTTCAAAATACATCAGCAACTCACTGACTTTGATATATAGGTGTCAACCTTTAATGTGACTAGAAAAAACAAAAAATGCAAACTGAAAAAGTTAAAAACAAATTGAACCAAAATGATATAAAAATCATTATTTTATTCGCATATAAATATTAAAAATAAAGTTTATATTGATCAGATAGGGATATATTTGTCAAAACTAAACCCAAAAAAAAAAATTTAATTAGATAATAAATAATTTCATTTTATTTTGTAATATTATATATTTTATATGAAAATAATTTGTCTTTATATTTTTTTTTTGTTTTTGAGAATTATTAGCCTTTGTATTTCTAAGTTTTACTATAACTAATATATATATATGTATATATATATCGTAAAACGATATAAAAACATAATTCCACCATCAGAGTAATAAAAAATTATTATTTCTCAACATATGCTCATTTCTTTAACTTTGAAAAAAATTAAATATACATATATAAGTTTACTTTCACCTTAAGTTTAGTATTCATCCTCACGTATTTTACCATCAAATTAATATTTCTTACTTTTCTTTTGCAAAACAGGGTACAATGATTCATTGATTGATTTTCTCAAATGTCAATGAATATTTCCGCAAGTTACTGTAAACCAAGTATACGATATACAACCTTCTTATCAAATGCAGAGACTCCAGATATTCAAATGTCAACCTCAAATTTGAGATGAATTTACGGAAGAGTACCATAGTTGCAGAGCTACGTCGGATGCTAAAGATGCCATATCTAACATTTAAATTCAAGGAATACGACGAACTCACCAATATCGTGAATGCAAAAAAAATTCTGCGTAAGTTCCCTTATCACAAATAAATAAATTTTTCAGTTGAAAATAGATGTCATATTCATCTGCATAACAACAATGAAATGTGTACAGATGTGATCGGTATAATAAATAAAGTCATGCCATTAAGCAATTTCACCGGACCAGATAAAACAGAAAGTCAAAGGAGACAAATTATGCTTCTCAACATGAGGTAAATTTAAATTAAAAAAAATGCCACATATAAACATGCTTATCTTAAAATTTGTAACATATAAATTATTTTGTTTAGAATGGAAACTATTTCTGTCACTATGTGAGACGGCTTGGCAATACACGAAGGACAATTGTTGAAGCACATTGAGTCTGAACATCATATTGTTGCATTTTCCAATCTGACCATGCAAATATTTTTTAGTATGTTATAAAACAAATATTCTTTCTTCATTCCCTAAATGTTTTTTTCAGCAAAAATGACTAATGTGTGGTGTAAATCGAAACAATGAAACAGATTCACAACAGTTACAAACTACGCCGACAACTGCAATGATTCTTAACCCACCGATTGATAATTAATTTATTTAATATTAATATTATTTATAAATTAATATTAATATCCATAGTCATCTCAATCACTATCCACGCCGATTTCGATCAATCAAACAAATACATATAGAATTTCAAGGTGTAATTAATAATAATAATTATTATGAATAATTAATCTAATTAAAACGTTATTAGGGATAATAACTAAATAATTCAACTAATTAACTTTTATCTTACCTCAATCAAATTATTAAATTTAAATTACAATATCACTCTTAATAAACAATATTATTAATATTTTTTTAATTATTAAAAATACAAAATAATAATTTATTATATATATTATCTCAAATTTAATCAATCAAACCAAACAAATTATTATTTATCAATCAAATTTAACATTATATATATATAAATATATATAATCCCCATGTTTTGTACTTATCTCATAAATGTTAAATAAATATTGTTTTCTTTTAATGTATTCTAAAATAAATTTTCATGATCTAACCAGGAAAGAGTTATCCCTGGATCATGTGATATTAACTATGCCTGATTGAGACTTCCTAATTCCTATCTATCTATATAATTTATTTATTTATTTTATGATTAATAGTATTATTTATCTTTAACATTATATTAACTATAATTTATTTATTTATTTATTTTATGATTAATAGTATTATATATCTTTATATGATAATCTTATCCTTTTAACATTAAAAGATACCTAAAAATAAATATAAGGCTTAACCGATCCAAAAATTCAACCATCTTTGAAAGGAGTAACAATAGATTTTATTTCATCTTGTAATGATATTGGATTTGATAAGATATATATATTGTTGATAATATATATTATATATCAAAGTTTGATATATATATATATATATATATATGGTTTGATATGTTGTACATCTATCTGCACATCTATATGAGCACCGAAATCCAATAAAAGATGAAATAAAATCTATTATTTTATAAGATTGTTTGATATCCAATATATATATATATATATATAATTTATTATTTTATAAGATTGTTTGATATCCAATATATTTATATATAAAATCTTATTTCATCTTTTATTGGATTATATATTAAACAATCAAATAAAATCTCAGCAAATCCGAAAAAAAATCTATTAATATATATTAAATAAGGAAATAAAATCTCAGCAAATCCCATAAAACATGAAATAAAATCTATTATTACTCCTTTGAATATATGTATTATATATATATGTGTGAAAGGAAATATCCTACCAAAATTTCAACATATCAAAATTCTAAATTGAAACAAGTTTTTCGACGATGCCGATGAGTTCGCTTGTGAGGACATGGAAGAATTCGGAGGGGTCTTTGGGTCGGTCGGCAGCTCTTCAATCTGCTCTCGCGAAAGAGAGGAGAGAATTCAGGGAACAACATCAAAGAAAGATGTTGGATTCCATTCCAAAGGATCTGAACAGGCAATGGGAAGATCCGATGCCCGAAACGGGTGACAGACTTCTTGCTCAGGAACTGAAGGGAGTCGGGTTGTCCGCATATGACATGCCGGAGTGGAGGAAGGATGACTATGGTAAAGCTCCGACTTTTGGGAAAAGATCCAAGCTCTCTCTTCAGGAGCAGAGGCAGAGTTTGCCAATCTACAATTTGAAAAGTGAATTGGTTCAGGCTGTCCATGATAATCAGGTTTTGGTTGTGATTGGCGAGACAGGATCTGGGAAGTCCACGCAGGTACCGCAGTATCTAGCCGACGCGGGGTATACTACCAACGGGAGAATATGTTGTACTCAACCTCGTAGGATGGCTGCAATCTCGGTAGCCAAGCGAGTCGCCGAGGAGTTTGGTTGCCGCATAGGGGAAGAAGTTGGATACGCTATTCGTTTCGAAGATTGCACAGGTCCGGAGACCTTAATCAAATACATGACTGATGGTATGCTTCTGAGGGAGATTCTGAATGATGCAGATTTGTCTCAATACTCAGTGATTATTCTTGATGAAGCTCACGAGAGGACGATTCACACGGATGTCCTTTTTGGATTATTGAAGCAACTTCTGAGACGGAGAACGGACCTTCGCCTGATCGTCACCTCTGCAACTTTGGATGCAGACAAGTTCTCGGGATATTTCTTCGATTGTAACATCTTCACTATCCCTGGAAGAAATTTTCCGGTAGAAATTCTTTACACCAAGCAGCAAGAAAGTGACTACCTGGAGGCATCCTTGATAACAGTGATGCAAATTCACTTGAGTGAACCTGAAGGTGATATACTTCTGTTTTTGACTGGCCAAGAAGAGATTGATCATGCCTGTCAGTGTCTCTATGAAAGGATGAAGAGTTTAGGAAAAAAAGTTCCCGAGCTGATTATTTTGCCAGTATATGGCGTCCTACCTAGCGAAATGCAGTCCAGGATATTTGAACCCACTCCTCCAGGTAAGAGAAAGGTGGTCGTCGCCACCAATATAGCTGAAGCATCTTTGACTGTTGATGGCATAGTTTATGTCATTGATCCTGGCTTTGCAAAGCAAAATGTCTACAATCCTCAACAGGGGCTTGATTCACTGGTGATAACTCCGATATCACAAGCATCCGCGAAGCAAAGAGCAGGGAGAGCGGGACGGACTGGACCAGGAAAGTGCTATCGGCTCTACACACAGAGTGCATTCCACAGTGAGATGTCCCCCGTTTCGATTCCGGAGATCCAGAGGATTAACCTCGGGATGACTACTCTTACAATGAAGGCCATGGGCATTAATGATCTGCTATCCTTTGATTTCATGGACCCCCCATCACCTCAGGCCCTCATTTATGCCTTGAAACAGCTATAGATTGGGTGCTCTGGAAGAAGAGGGACTGCTTACAAAGTTGGGAAGGAGAATGGCCGAGTTTCCTCTGGATCCTCCTCTTTCCAAGATGCTTCTTGCCAGCGTGGATCTTGGTTGCAGTGATGAAGTTCTGACCATTATTTCGATGATTCAGACGGGGAACATCTTCTACCGTCCTATGGAAAAACAATCCCAGGCAGACCAGAAAAGGGCCAAATTTTTCCAGCCTGAAGGAGATCATCTGACGTTACTCGCGGTGTATGAGGCCTGGAAAGAAAAGAATTTTTCTGGTCCCTGGTGCTTTGAAAATTTTGTTCAGTCTCGATCACTGAGGAGAGCACAGGACGTGAGAAAACAGCTTCTGTCCATCATGGATAAGCTCAAACTGGATGTTGTTAGTGCTGGAAAGAACTTCACAAAGATCCGGAAAGCCATAGCTGCAGGTTTCTTCTTCCATGCTGCTCGGAAAGATCCACAGGAAGGTTACCGGACATTGGTCGACAACCAGCCGGTTTACCTTCATCCGAGCAGCGCTGTTTTTCAAAGGCAGCCCGACTGGGTCATATATCATGAGATGGTGATGACCACAAAGGTGTACATCCACGATGTTACTGCAATAAGTCCAGAGTGGCTGGTGGAACTAGCACCAAAAATGTTCAAGGTGCCAAATTCTATGAAAATGAGCAAGCGGAAGAGACAAGAGCGAATCGAACCACTCTACGACAGACACCATGAACCTAACTCTTGGCGTTTAAGCAAAAGGCGTGCTTAGTTGTTCAAGTATGTTACCTTTTCTTTTTCCTTGTATCAAGCATGGAAGTACTGTTTCATCATTGTAGTTCCAGTGTCAACAATTAAAGGAGGATAGTCAAAGGAAAATTAAAAGCTATCGAGTCAAGATACGGCAGTTGGTTGGTTGAGAGGAGGATGGAATTTAGTCCAAGGCTTTCTGGTGATCAAGAGCGATGAGAGGGGATTCCCTCTTATCTGATCGAGATATATAATATCAAGCTGACTTAAATCAGGGGGACGAAGCATTGAAATATCAACAACTACATCTCCTCACAACGGAGACCAGGGAGTGTTCTTTTGGAAGTCATAAGAAAAGAACAAGTGTGTGTTGTAGGGGTTTTTGGCAGTGACATCTTGCTATAATATTCTTTGTACTCCGTGTCTATCAATTCTAATGAGATCGCCTCCCGCGTAGATCATTTTGATCGAACCACGTAAACCTTGTGTTCTTTACATTTCTGTTTTTAAGTTCATATCGCTGTTGATTCTTGATTCTCTTTTGTGACTGCAAACAAGAAATTCATATTTTGTGGTTCTTGTGGACATCATCTTGATCATTGGGTATCTTGTAATTTCTTAGTTATCATCATATCGCCTGTTATGTTTGAGTATTGCTAACCCGGTGAAGTCTAAAACTAGATGCTTTGTACAATTACGAGTTTTTTTTGGATGAATTAATTCGAAGGGGTTTTCCATCACTTGAGTATTTCAGGTTAAAGCTTTAGTTTTCAGAAATAAATCTTTCAGTGAGGTTCTGATTCTTGCTGGGCTTTATTTTCTTTTATGAATGGATATGTTTATAGATTTTTGGCCTATTATGTTTGGCGAAACATGAATAAAAGCTTCTGTAAATTTCTTGATTGTGTTTGTATATAGCTAATAATGAATGATATTTAAAGCTTCTTTTTTCTCTTCAAGTGTTGTATATTTTTGTCTTTAATTAATTAATTTTCCTTTTGATTTGAAAAAGTAGTTGCCTTGTTACTCCAAAAAAATATTGAGAAATACTAAGGCCGTCTTCAACCCAAAAATCTATTTTGGTGCAGTTTTTGCACCAAAATAGTGTAGTTTCTGCACCAAATATAACTTTCATCTCCAACCCATTTACTTTAAATCTTACACTAAAAAGTATATTTATAGAATATTTTTTTTGTTTACTATTTATTTATAAATTTAACTGTAAGGGCCCGTGGTCTTAATTAATATTTAGTTACCAAACAACAAGGATTAAATGGTGTAAACAACGAAAACGAGTTTAAAACGTTCATTAGGGCCTACAGAAATTTCGGCATGACCTCCCCGTAAGGAGGACATCCCAAAAATTTGAAAACACAACAACAACAACAACAACATACGCTCGAAAATAACAACATGTTCACAATCAACCAAACAAACATCATACAGCTGCACTGGCCAGGACTAGACACAACATAACACAAATAAGATCCAAAACAACATAAAAACATAACCATACAGCTACACAGGGCATCTCCCTGGCAATTGTATCAAACAAGCATAATATATATAAATATCTGGGAACTCTGATACAAACCGACTGACTAGTGGGTACCACTCGCTGACGCTCCACCAGACGCGTCAAAACCCCTGAAATGACCTGCTATGACATCAAAAACAACCAAATGTGAGGCCCAATAGCATAAGTAAGCCCAGCTCATTTCACTTTTTATTTAATAAAATCCAACCCATTTGATAGAAAATCAGATTGCACAAATCCAGAAACTCTTCCCCAACCTTGCCCGTCGTTCTCTTCTTCTGCAGCAAGTGTGCATCGTTCCCATCGGCCAGAAATTTAGTGCAGCAGTTTATCAACTTTCTTCCTCCTTTCTATTAGAGTATTTCTTGCCATGAATTGGAAGGTATCGAGTTCGATCGACCCTGTTTCCAGCAATTGTGCATGAGCTTCGATTCCGATTTAGGTAAGCTTTTGGCTTCGAATTTTGGTTGTTCTTGGTGTATTAGTTTATAAAAGTGAAGAATTGAGCTTTTCCCCTAATTTCCAGCTAGGTTTCCGGCGTGAACAGTATTTCCGGCGACTTGTTCCGGCGAGCCACCTTTGCGAAATTACCGTTGTGCATTCTAGCCTCGAGTATCGAGGTATTAAGCTTGAATTCCAGATTTTGAAAGGTTATATAGGCTGCCCGGGTTTCGATTTTTTAACCGCTCCGATTTAATTTGTTTTAATCGATTAGAATGCAATATATTGAAGTATGTAGTGAGTTTGCATTGTAGGTTTTATCGTTGGACGAGTTTATCAGAAAGCCCTTAAGAAATTATTGTGGTATTGTAAGCTACAGTTGAGGTACGCTCAAACCTATATCATTATGACTCGTATATTGGCGTGTAAGAATATTCGGTGAATGTTGTTTGCTATTATGTGCTTTGAATGTTTAATCTGATGCATTCATGCATTAATTGTATTGGCATAACATATTGAGCCTTGACTCCTTTGACGGCTATTTATGTTGATTCTGTTGAGATATATTGAGTCATCAGAGAAACGAGTGGGTTAGGATTAGCCACATTCCCAGATGACAGCTAGGGACGAGCGACTTAGCTACTCGCATTCCCGTTGCTACGTGCATAGACGAGCGGCGATTTGATGCTGCATTCCTGGCACGGTGGCCACTGTTACTGTTGATGATACTATTCGTTTGGACTCCATTTGGTATCCATTATTCCGTTGTCACCATTCATGCATCACATAGCATTGCATTTACTTGATATTATTACATGTCTTTTATATACGTCGTGATTTTACTGGTTTGTCGTACTGGGGTCCGACCCCTGTTTTCTTTTGATGTTGTGGTTGTTTTTGATGCCATAGCAGGTCATTCCAGGGGTTTTGACGCGTCTGGTAGAGCGTCAGCGAGTGATACCCAGTAGTCAGTCGGTTTGTATCAGAGTTCCCAGATATTTATATATATTATGCTTGTTTGATACATTTGCCAGGAAGATGCCCTGTGTAGCTGTATGGTTATGTTTTTATGTTGTTTTGGATCTTATTTGTGTTATGTTGTGTCTAGTCCTGGCCAACGCGGCTGTAGGATGTTTGTTTGGTTGATTGTGAACCTGTTGTTATTTTCGAGCGTATATTGTTGTTGTTGTTGTGTTTTGAAATTTTTGGGATGTCCTCCTTACGGGGAGGTCATGCCGAAATTTCTGTAGGCCCTAATGAACGTTTTAAACTTGTTTTCGCTGTTTACACCATTTAATCCTTGTTGTTTGGTAACTAAATATTAATTAAGAGCACGGGCCCTTACATTAACAATATAATTATAATTAATGTTAATATTAATATTATAATTATAATTTTATTTTTATTAATAGTTAAATTTATTTATTTGATTCTTATATATATTAACTCTAATATTGATAATACGAATTAATACAAATGCTTCATTATTAAAATTGACATAAAATAGTTAAATTTATTTATTTGTTGTAGGTTTTTATGATATTTTATCAATTATATATTTACGAGAGTTAAAAATGTCAAAAATAAAATAAAAAACTAGAAATATTATTGATGATTTAGTTTGTTTATCTTTTATTATATTTGCATTTAAATTATCTGAATTTGAATTCGTATTTTTATTTTAATTGTATACTTAATGTTTAAATATTATTCAATAAATTTGTGCGTTAGATGTTTAATTATAAAATTATTGTAAAATATATTTATAAATTTATAGAATTAAATATTTTAATTTTTAATTATTATAATAATACAATAAATATTATCTAATTATTAAAATAATATAATAAATATTATACTATTATTTAAATATATCTAATTATTAAATTAATATAATAATATAATATTATTATATAAATAATATTTATAATTAAACAAAACAAAAAAAAATGCTCTGCGCCAATTCCCTCTGCGCCAAATTTGGCGCAGAGGAGATGGAGTTGCGCTATTTTGCAAAATAGCGCAGCTCCATTGGAGATAAACCCTGCGCCAAAATAGTGTTTTTATTCTATTTTGACGCAGAGTTGGAGATGGCCTAAAATTCCACTGATACAGAAACCAGATGAGTTTGTCATGTGATTTTATTTGCAAAATTTCCTCAAACAACTTTCTTTCCTTCATTACAAATCAAATGCTTTAACTCATTTTTTCTACTATTTTCTTAGACATCAAAGATAGCTAAAGTAAAAAAAAACATTGTTTTATGAAATAAGAGACTCGTTTTATTGATACCAGTTCATGAATTTGAATTACATTAGCAAAGGTCAATTCATTCAATTACTTTTGTAAGCATATTAGCTCGTTGATCTTCGGACCTTACAAAGGGAAACTGAATCACTCCTTCAAGCTTTTTTTTAATCAAGCATCTGTCTATCTTAATGTGCTTCGTTCGGTCATGCTGAATAGGATTATGAGATATTTCAATGGCGGCCTTATGTCCAAAAACAAATTCGCAAAACCAATCTCTGAGACCAGTATTCTGAGCCATATAAGTCCACAAAGTCCTCAGCCACTCCTGCAAACTCAGCTTCAGCACTTGACAATGCTACTATTTTATGTTTCTTACTTCTCCACGTCACTAAGTTACCCCCAACAAAGGTAAAGCATCCCGATGTGGATTTTCTATCAGATAAATTGCATCGTATATCCTTCAATATCTAAATGTTCATTCTTAGAGAACATGATTCCCCTTCCGGGGGGTGATTTGAGGTTGTGAATAACTGCATGCATATTGTCTTTAGTCGGATGATGTATGAATTGACTTACTAAACCAAGTGCATAAGAAATGTCTAGGCGGGTGTGAGAAACCTCTCTTTGTTGGTTGGTTCTTGATCAGGAAATTCTCCCAGCTTTTGATTTTGTGCCATTAAGGTGTCAATTGGCTTGCAATATAGCATTCCCAGTTCAGAACTGATACTCACGGCAAATTTAGGGTCCGATCCACGCAAGCGTCACTAATCCAGACACGGGCTTCAAAATTACCCTGGGCCTGAAATCACAAATAAGACCGTTAGGAGGGGGCCAGGAGGGTGTCCTGGCGTAGCCCTCCGACGCTCAAGTCAGAGACTGAGGATATATGGGGAGCAGCTAAGGGCGCTGCTGAAAACAATATAGTGAATTTTTTATATCATACGCTCAAACCTGGTATTTATAGGAGGATACATGGGCTTGTTATGGGCCATTCACCTGCGGGCCTTAGATATGGGCCGTGAGTTTGGGCCGGATCTTGATGGGTTCATCCCTGGGGTATTAAGAACAATTACTTGACTTTGAAGTTTCCAATACAATTCTATCAATTAAGGCACGCTTTCTTCGTTTCGATCGAACCATTAGTTTGGGTTTACGATGTAAGTTGATGAAAAAATTTGTTAAATATGAAACTGTAATGACCAATTTAGGGATTTGATCTTCCAAAATTTTAAACAGATGGACAATGGGAGAGTCTAGTTAGGAATGGTGGGCGTGGAACGTGGAAATTCATCGAATCCCGAAGTGCAGAAACTTAAAACAATCAATCACATATCAATCAAATATCTCACAATTGGTTCTTGGAGCAAACGTAAAAAGACTTAAATTTTCTTATCCAGCCACAAGAACGGCATATTATTGCGTATGGTGCAATACGTCGGCGAATGCAAGCAGAAACGGAAAGACCGAACAAGAGACTTATTCATAAAAATAATAAAGATGTTATTGCTTCAATAGATTACACATATCATAATGCATTTAATTTCATTGTGCGTATTACAATTTGTGTGAATTAATTATTATTGCCTTTTTATTAAGTCAACCATGCTTAAATCTTGTGTGTAACATAATAAAGTCGAGCATTAAAATTTTGACCAAGTGATTAATTATTGTCTCCATAATTGTTCGACTCATTGGGCCTAATTTCAACTAAAAGAATTGACCCATTAAAGGATTTATATTACAATATTATTCAAACCTATGAAATAATTAATTTACTTGTCAACAACAAAGAACCACAAAATCCATATGCGACAGATGGGTTCCCGTATTTCTTTCTAATTTGGGAAAAAAATGATTTTTGACTTTTTAAAGGGGCGAATTTCAAAATATTGTAAATAATTCAAAACATAATATTTCACCATCCTCCTCAAATTTTGAAAATCTGTCCAAAATAATCTCACAAAATAGCCAGAGAATCTCGTGGAGCAATTTAAATATACAACACCACTCGGACTATAGCACTGATACATAGTTCAAGAAAATCAGCAGCAACCTTTTTAGTCTCAAAGTTTAGAGCAGAAAACAAAAAATGGCAAGGTCGGATTCATTTCTACGGCAGCTAAGTAGCAAAGAAGGATACTGGAAGTCGAGTTCCAAGAGATGGGTCGGGGCGGGGTACGGGGGTGGCTTGAAGCAAATGGAAGGGCAGAACAATGTGTGTGAAAATGGGATGTTTATTTTGAAGAAAAGAGTGATGGTTTTAGTGGATCAATCTTCGTATTCCAAGCAAGCAATGACTGTGGGCTCTTACTCATGTTGCCAACAAGGGAGATATACTCACTCTTCTCCAAGTTGTTCCTTCTTCTTCGACTCCTAATTCTCTTGCTCTCTCACTTGGTTCACTCTGTAAAGCGTCTAAGCCCGAGGTTAGTTTACAAACTTATGATCTTTGTGCAATTAACTAAAATGTGCGGTGGTATGTCTGCTTGATTCAGATATAGAAATGTGGTTTGTAGATTACTGTCGGATTTAAAAGATTTGAGCTTTATCATTAATTCATTATCACGGAATCGATATTGAATCAGGTTTTTATGTTTGTTTCCTATGTTGCAAGTTTCCAGAGAGCTTTTAAAATGAGATGCATTCTAATTTCTATGTATTTTGGGGGGTGGGTGGGGGTTTTTGTAGATTTTGCAGTATTTGTTTTCTTCTTTTATTGGGTGGTTTTTAGCATTTTCTTGTTCTTATTAAGGGAGATCTGCAGCTGTTATGTACCCTGGAACTGCTTTTTTTGATATTTTAATGTTTTTGGCTCTATATTTTTTATTTGCACCTATCTTTCCAGTCAAAAAGATCAGAAGAAAGTTATCGTTAACGTTACAAGTAATTTGTTTTCTATTTTTTGTTAAACACAACATGGAGGTGGGTTTTTAATAATTTTCACTTTGTTTTGTGGGATTTGATCATGTAATAAGGTCGAAGTAGAAGTACTTGTAATCGAAGGACCAAAGATGGCTACTGTGAAGAGCCAGGTGAAGAAGCTTGAAGTGTCTGTTCTGGTATTAGGTCAGAAGAGGCTCCCCCAATTACTCCACTGGTTAGCTCATTATCCATTTATCATAGCTACTTCAATTTATTGTAATCCCCAACTTTAGGATATTCTAGCTTATCGAAACAAAGTCTCACCAACCGTAATCTATGGATAAAAGACTTTAGTATATTACACAAATATATGGATTCTTAGTCGAAGTATGCTTGTGGTATTGGGCAGCCTTTGTTTGAAAAGCGAGACAGAGGAATTTGTGGAACAATGCATCAATAAAATGGAGTGCTTGACAATTGGAGTTCGAAAGCAGAGCAAAGGAGTGAGTGGGTATCTTATCAGCACCAGATGGCACAAGAACTTCTGGCTCTTGGCTTAGATATTAATGATTTCAACAAGCTTATTTGACCATAGCTTCTAAATAAATGGGATCAATCCCGAGGGAACCAAGATAACCCTAATATTTCAACAAGGGCGTGTATGGTATGGTGTAGATTTGTTGGTTTTTATTTTCATTTGTTTTTTTTTTTTTAACAGGAGTTTTCCTATTTTTTTCTTAGCTCGACCCAATACCAATAATTTTGAAATAGACTAGAATTTAACTCAAATTTGGTCCTGCAAATATAATAATTGCTTCTCTAAAAAAAAATCAAAATTATATTTTTTTATGACATGAGACTTGCAATCGCTATTTTTTTATACGCACTGAGGTGCTAGAAATCACCTCTTCTGTTTAATTGGGTGTTGGGAATCACCTAAAAATTAATATAATCATAAAATTTGTCTTACTTTTTAAAAACGTTACCACGTTTTTGGATTTGCACTTGTTGAGAAATTACACCGAAACGATAACGATCGTGATGAAAAAAATATGCGGAATAAAATCAATAAGCAAGAACACAAGGATTTACGTGGTTCACCCAAGATAGGCTACGTCTACGGAGCTACTGCAAATATATATTATAGGGAGAAAATATTACAAGTGTATACGACACTCAATCTCTCACAATCTCAAACCCTGAGTATAATCGAAAAAATATTTTCTTTAACTCACACAAGAATAACACTCAAATTTTTTATTATCACTTGAGTTGCTCTCTTGAGTTTTGGATGCTTAGAAAGCTTGTGGGATTGGATGTCTAGCAAATGAGCAAATAAGCTCTATATTTAGCAAACTTTTCAAATGTGAAAGTCAGATGTAGATTCAAACTTTGCTGTCACCATTTGGACGGTAGTGCGGACATTCGCATTGGACAACAATGTGAACATAGGCACAATTTTCTTGCCTACAATTTTGGATCAAAAAACACATGTCCAAATCTTAATATCACTGTCCATAAGTGAGACGAAAATTAGTGTATATGCATCCAACCTAACGCGATGATGTATTTCGAAAGGGGCTCATAAAAAATATGGAAATAAATGTCACCCTATTTTAGTGAAACGGATTTCGAATTTTAATGACTTTTTTTTAAAAGAAATTATATGAAATATCAAACACATTAAGTGGTTTAGTGACATAAACCTCTAGTACACTTTCGGGACAAAGTTCAAGTAAAAAAACTCCACATTCAATAAATAAAAAGAAAAATACATGTGAAATGACGGTTTCACGTCTTTTCTCTATTGATTAATTAAATATATTTCATTTATTTTTCAAAGAGATTATTTACTTGATTTCAATCAATTTTATTTTCACTAATTTAATTTTTGGAGTAATCAATTAATATCTACAATGAAAAGGACAATTAAGGTCTATTGTGAGACGGTCTCATGGATCTTTATATGTGAAACGGGTCCTAGCGATATTCACAATAAAAAGTAATATTCTTAGTATAAAAAGTAATATTTTTTTATGGATGACCCAAATAAGATATCTGTCTCACAAATACGACACGTAAGATCGTTTCACATAAGTTTTTTTCTTACATTCAATTATATAATTATTTAATTTTGTGTATTATTATTACAAGAGAACCGGATGGCGAATATCCCACTAGTATTAACAGTAGAATATTTGGAATTTCCAAAATAATCTCTTTTTTTAGGTAGGTGGACTCTTCAAAATAAAAAGGCCTTGGCATTTTTCGTTCCTTTTAACATCTTCCACACTCTTACGCAAATTATAAACTCCTACCAATACAAATTTCTACGCAAACACTTTTGCTCCTAATCATGAAAATGACTAATTCCTAATGCATCAAATTAAATAATTGGTAAACTCCAAAAGAGAGAGGTCGATTTTATGCAGTCAATGACATGGGCATGGTCCAACCTGTCAAAGTGGATGGCTATTTAAACACCAACTAAATAGTGTACATCTATATAAATTGGTGGGCCTTTCAATTACTCGGAAACCCTTCAATTTTGTCCCTCCCTTTACCTGAGTATTGTTACCGGATATTGCTCATATTCACTCAACATATTATATGTACGTTCATTTAACAACGATATATGAATGAATGATTATGATTCATCACTCATTACATGATAGATTCATCATTCATCTCACGTATCATGTGCTGAGTGGATAACAGTATTATCTTTATGAGTACCATCTACTAAGCTACTTACTTAAGAAATTGTTGTTTTTTTAAGCAATACCATAGGCTTAAAAGTTAATGTTTCTTGCGACGCTTTTCTTGAAATTACAATAGATTTTTTCCCTTACTGACTCATAAAGAATGTGATCGCGTGCGTAGAGTATAGAGATTGTAAGTTTCATCTTCATATATTTATATAATTATATTATATAAATAATTTTCATTTTCATTATTTTAGAAGGATGATCATCTATTTGATTGCGATCTTGGATATAGACGTGGAATGAAGACATGCACATGATATGAAATAATATATAAGCAATGTTATCTCTCATTCACATTGCGTATGGTATTTTTTCTCTTTGTTACTTAATTTCTTTTAGAGACACCCTATTTTCCCACTCACCTAGCTAGACATCTACACACCCTTTTCAAGCCCATTATTCTTGCCTCACAGCCAGTATCATATCGCACACACAGTGCCATCAAACTTTCTTTTGGTGCTCTCTCATTTCTATCTAACTAGTTTCTTGTCGACATCCCTTTTCGCAAAAAAATAAAAAACACGCACAAAAAGTGTAAAAATGATCGAGTACTATAGAGATGACAGGATCAAATGCTGCAATGTTCATCCCAAAATGCTGGTTGTAGGAGTATGTGCCCTGTGCTTGAATGAAAGGCTCTTAATTCTAGCTTCAAAACAAGCCCATCTTCACCAAATTAACAGAAAAGGTTCTTCAAGTGTGGCACCCAAACAGCCCTCCAAAGCCTTACCAAAGATTCTTGCTCTCACAAATTTGCTTCATCGTTTGGACATTAAACATCAGAAAACTGAGGTTTTTTGCACTTCATCTACCAGTCAAGAAGGTAAGATTTTCCTTTCATTATTATTATTATTTTGCTTCTTTAGAACCAGGGATCAAGCAAAAGATTAATCAAGAGGAAAATGAGAAAAGGATTTGAACAAAGATTTGAAAGATGTCAGTGTCTCATAATCAGATCTTATCTTTTTAAACTACTACATCATATATACACAATGTCATGGTCAAATTCTTTCGGGTGATGTATGACGATTACAGGAATGATTTTAAAGTATTTAATCAATAAAAAGTGACAAATAGTTTGTATTAGAAATAATTAATGTAATATAATGTAAACTGACCAACTTTTGTGGTGGAATTTATTAATAACTAAAGAACCTTCACTAGATATTGTAGAGAATATTGGTACGAGAAATGAACGAGATCCAAAGGGACCCTATTGTTCTACTGTTATTAAAATTTCTCGGTTTCTATTATTCGTTAACCACGATTCAAATAATATATGTATTCTAAAAATAATACAGAGCTAGAAAAACAATTCACAGAATTGACCTCAACTAATCTAAAAGTAAGCTGTGCATGTGTAACAGCTTATTATCATATATAATACAATACACACATGATGATCATAAATACTTAGGAACTTATTAATGATGTAACGCCGATATAGATTTTTTTATCATCGTCGATATAGATTTATGGGAAACTCGTTTCGCAGACCTCTTTTTCTCATTAAAATTTACCATATTAAGTAGTACACTGTGAGATTTGCATGCCTTAACTTTGGTCGTGGCAGACTCCTTCATATCAATCAAGTTTGAAGGAAATGGTGTCGCTTCGTGGACAATGGCAAAAACTCTAAAGCGCCCTTCAATACACACAAGGCCAAGGATATCAAGAGTGTGGTAGAGCATGTGAAAATACGTACGACGCTGAGGTGGCGAAGACGGATTGGTCATCTCTTTCAAGTCCTCAGATGGAAGAGGTCTAGCAAAGGTAATATGTGCCATGTTGGCACAAAGCTGGAAGGAGCAAAGGTTAAATATGGGTGGATAAGGACTCTCTCAAAGAGGACTTGAAAAATAAATAAAATAATAAATAAATAAATAAAGGGATTTGTATAGAACACGACACTTGAGCTTTTCATTCACTGCTCCATTTATACTTCTCTGCGAGAGGTTGTCTTGATATGAATTGGAAGTGATTATAGAATCTACGATATGATTGAAATGGTATAGTCACATTTTCATCTATATCATGATAATTTGAGGGTTTTTTTTGGAGCGTGACAAATTGGTTGTATATTTGAATCTTTATTTTAAAAAAAAAAAAAAGACATAACAAACTCTATGTACATTTCTAAAACAAGAGGGAAAGATTGTCCAAGTCCATATACGCAACTCTCAAAGATTTTATCTCACCAATGTGAGACAATTAACGGTTATTATAGATTATACATATTGATCTATATCTATGTTATGTGTACTATTCTGTTCGAATTTAAAACTATAACAATCCACTAAGTAAATTATATTTGGTTGATTCATATCAAGTTATCGATTCGACGCATTTCGACTCGGCCACACGATTTCTGCCATATCTTGTCTAGTCCTCAAGAAAAGTGTTCTTAATTAGATTTTCAACAAAAATAAGTTAAAATATGATCATGAACGTGCTCTTGTCCTCACAAAATTTTTTGGGTTTTTTCCCAAAATTTTTTAAATAATGAAATTTTCCCTTTTTACCCACGAGTGCAAATGGTGAAGCATGTGCAGAGAACTTGGCTGCCTTTTTTTTAAATTAATTATACCATATCGAATAGTCTAATATATTTAACAAAGATAGTAGGGCAGTGTGTCCCTTTTGTTAGGTCTAACATATCCATTGGACAATCAATGCTTTAGCGTTAAGAAAAGAGCTTTTCAGCAAATTCATTAAAATGACAACTCAAGTCAACTTAATCTCGTTGATCCATCCTAAATTCTATTCTTCCTCTAGCTTTGATCGAGCGTTGTATGCAATTAATGCATACCCTTTTAATTTAAAACCAAAATATCTCCAAACAATTTAATATCCTTACGTAAGACTGAGCCTTTGATGTTTTATAAAAAATTATATCTGATGGTAACAGTACAACTCAAAACTTTTAAATCGTACAACTGCCCAAATATCATATTTCGATTACTCTAACCAATATAGACAATTATTCCACTTTACAATCTCCATATCAATAATTGCACTCTTTGCAATCAACAGGACTTTAACTCGTGATCTTGACTCTGATATCAATTGTAGGATCGAGCGTTTACCAATTTAACCAAAAATTATAGATGTTGATAGTGATACAACTCAAATCTACGTTTCGATTGCTCTAATCAACAAATATAATTATTGCACCCAATACCTTCTAATATTATATATTTATTTTCATCATTGTCATTAATAATAATAATGATGATAATAATAATAATAATAACAACAATAATAAAAAAGAAACTTAGTGAAGAGTGGCCTTCATTTATTTTCTCATCCACCAAAAAATAAAGAAAATATGGGGTCGATACCAAAGGTAACCATCTTTATTTTGATTTCAACTCACACTAGTAAATAAGGAGCCACTTTTGTCATTTGAAGTCAAAGAACTCTTTATTACGCACATTGTTTTGTCCCGTTACGTTACTCGGTCAACATTGCCTAAAAGTACATATATTATTATACAATAATAATACTAATAAAGACCACACCGATAGGCCACTGTTACAAGATTAGGGTTTCGTTCATTTCAGTATCAATCTGTTTCTAATTCGCTCCTTTTCGCCCCCACACGCTTTGATTCTGCACCATTTATGTATAGCTCTTTTTCGAACCAGTATATGCTACATTGAGAGTTCTATTTTCTATTTGTAAGCAAGAAATGATTGACCGATCATCTCATTATAAAATAAAAAAATATTGATGGATCACGTATTTTTTGTTTTCAAATAAAATAATTAGTTGATAATCTTATTAAAAAAAAAATCAAGAGTAGATTTTTCCAATATAACAGTCTTACCACTATTTTTGAATTTGGGATTACTTCAAGCTACAAAGGAAACAAATAGCTAGTCGTTGGATTAATAATTATTAGAGAAATATCCGCATGCATCAAGACACCCTGTGGATACCAGCTAGCTACATGATCATTTATGATACAGGTTTTAAAATTACTACAAAGAAGGTAAAATTTCAAGAGCAGATCTCTTGTGAGACAGTCTCACGCATCTTTATCTGTGAGACTGGTCAACTCTACCGATATTCGCAATAAAAATAATACTCTTAGCATAAAAAGTAATATTTTTTCATGGATGACCTAAATAAGATATATGTCTCACAAAATACGACCCGTGAGATCGTCTCACACAAATTTTTTCCAAATTTTAATTGTGTGAATCTCATTTTAATTGAATATATATAGATAACACGATTAACTTCCGCTGAGAGGCACATGTTGCCCTTCCGGAGGCTAATTGCTTACATTCATTCATCACGAGGATATTTTTGGAAAATTCAAATGATTAGAGAGCTCGAACAAATATTTGGAAGAATAGAGAGTGAGAAAAAAAATTTAATCTAAGATTGAAGAGTTATTGTCAAATTGCCCTATATATAATTGGCCGATTTCCCAATAAAATTAAGGGGTTTTGCATTATTTCAATTCATTTCTTGATTACGTTTCCGTCCTTCAACTATGAGTATATAGTAGCCCAAATGAAGTTTTGGCTTGAATTTAAATTTAATAAATTATAAAGTAGCTCAATCTTAATGATTTATTGGTGAAAATTCTAAAACACATAAAACTCCTTAAAAAAATATTAATAGGCTAATATATCTTTTTTTTTTATATTAAAAATCAAATATATTGCACCTCTATGTTATAAAAACTCGGGCATATTTACCTATTCTGATAGAAAGTTTTATGTATGATTTTTAAAAACACGAATTTTAACGTGCTGTTAATTTTACATAAAGTGTTTTTTTGCTTTTGATTTTTTATAGAAGGTATTGATACAACTAACGTCAATCTGATAGCTCTTTCTTTTCTTTCTTTCTTTTTCTTCAAAAATCAAAAGCAACCCAATCTAGCTGGTCTTTTATCTTTTTCTAAAATCCAAAACGCCTAGTCTCTGATCGAAAGTTCAATCATTCATTCATCACTTTCTTTTTTGACCATCTTTTGATGACTAAACTATGTTTAGATAAGTATTTTTAAAATATTTTTAATGTTTTAAAAACTTAGAGTATGTGTTTGAATTGTAAAAAGTTTATGAATGTATTTTTTTTTTAAATGTTCTCCAATTATAGATTTTAAATAATAACTGAGATATTTTTTTGATGTTTTTTGGAATAGGCAAAAACTTGTGAGACATATATCTTATTTGGATCATCCATGTAAAGTACTATTTTTTATGCTAAGAGTATTACTTTTTATTGTGAATATCGGTAGGATTTATCCATCTCACAGATAAAGATTCGTGAGACCGTCTCACAAGAGACCTTACTCTTTAGAATAATATTGGAAAACAGCATATGAATATGAAATTGATCGTGATAAAATGGAAGATGATATTTACCAGTCCATGTCTAGTATTATTTTATCCTTTTTGACTTGATTGTTTTTGCATCATGTTTAATATATTATCCATCATAATACTTATTACATATCCTTAACACATGATTAATTTTCTTACAATTAATTTTTTCACTTGAAAATTTATGATGTGCATCTAGTTCGGAAATCTTGGTTTTGTCCAACTGTTAAGACTATTTTCTTTATCTAATTATTAATGTATGAACGAGTGCTTACCGCTTTACCAAAAGCTATAGCTAGTGGTAATGATGTAACTCAAAACAAGGACAATTATTACACTCAACAATTAATGACTACCATAATATAAATATATATTATATAGTTTTATATCTCTTACTATATTACAAAAAATCTAACTGTTACAGTAACTATCTTTAATAAGCTGGTATGTTCATTTCTTTATTAGAAAACAATCTTTATTTTTAATTAATTTATAATTTATTTCATAAATACTGTAACCTACATAAAATAAAAAAATTAGTTACAATTGATAAATAAAATATTTTTAACTAATTAGTGTCCGATATGTGATATGTATAATTTTATAAAATTACTTAAAAATGATAATTTGAACATATTTATATAAGATATGTATAACAAAATGGCTCAATAATCGAGAGGCAGAGTAGGGTTCGGCCCGTCAAGTGTGTGGCTGAGGTTTTAATACAATGACAGAGAGATCGTTGAATCTTCCTTTCCTCCATGTACATCCAAACTAGGAAAAACGAATTTCCAGCAGTGTCGGCGGAGGAGGAACACAATCGCTTCACAGAGTTATGACTTCAGGTATGAGGATTTCAATCTTCTTACCTAATTCATGCTACAAAGATCTTATATTTGTTTATCTGGGAATCTAGGTTTTATCTACGAGCGTCCAATTCTCTATTTTGTGGTCTGAATTCAGTGGGTTTCAGCTTAGAATTTGGGGTTAATCACTAAAGTTTCTTCTTTTCAGTGTAAACTTATCTGTGATTTTCAACAGTTTTCCAACTTGCATTGCTTTTATGTCGGGTGTTTATTTGATTCATCTCCTGTGATCTTTGGTAATTGTCTTGTTGTTTAGGGTGGACCATATTGGTGTTTATGCATTATTTGTTGGAAATTTCTGAAGAAGCTGTTTGTTTTTACTAGATACTGCGGCAAACCTTGCAGCTGAGCTTGAATCAGCTTCTCGGTTGAGGGCTGCTCGATTCTTCGTAACGCAAAGGCCGTGGCTTGGTAATTATAAGTTTATAACTAATCATATTTCCGGTCACTTATTTTAGATATATTAAATTTATTGAACCAATTTCAGCGGGTTGTCTACATTTTTACGCAGGACCTTTTTTACATTAAAATTGCGGAGTTAGAATGTTGTTTTTTGCATTCTTTGTGATTTCTAGATCTTTATGGGATTAATGTCAGACCTGTTGCTCCTGTTGGGAGCGTCAGTGGCAAACCATATGTTGATCCAGCACTTATACACATGCGCTTACCCGATGAGTTGCTTTTGGAGGTATGACTCTTCTGCGAAGTAAGCATATATTTTAGGCTGACAGTGTCATGATTTTTGTTCCTGCATTCGTGTTTTATTTCTGCTTACACGATAACTTCTAAAAAAAAAAAAAGAGGTACTTGGTTGTATTAGTGGGCCACCGTTTGAGTCGTGATGATTAGGCCACTGTTTTGAATTATATCCAATAATATTATGAACTTGTTCTCGAAACTAAAACTGAACATTGTGAGATAAGATTTGGCTGGATAATGCAATGTTAATTTACAGAGGCACCTTTAGGTTTATGATTCCTTTCCAGAAAGACAATGAACCGACAGAGTTACCGGGTCAATAATTCTTCTCCTTTCTTCCTCATAATGTTTCATTAATGAAATTTTGATAAATTCCAATTAAGGCTAGTCTCGGTTAGTAAAACTTAAGATACTGCATAATGTAAGCCTTGTCATATAGTGCGGTTCTAAACCCTCGATTCTACAACTCCGTGTTTTTAGGTGAAAATATATAGGATTGTGGGCTACCATGTATGGTCATGGATTGCGGTCTGGTTAGGATTGTATGTGTTCTCCAAGTCCTGTTCGTTTCTATAATTAGTTTCCAAAACTGAGATTCTTTTCTTCAAAGAAAGATAGTTCCAGTTGACTCTCGTGGTCAATCATATAATCTATTTACGGTATTACTTTAAAGTTGTGTACCCACAGAGTTCATAAATGCGGTGTATTAATTGCAGATCTTTTCAAGAATGACTCCATATACCCTAGGGAGGGCAACTTGTGTTTGTCGAAAATGGAGATATACAATACGTATCCCTGTGTTTTGGCGCAATGCTTGTTTAAAAGCTTGGCAGGTAGATGCTGACACACTGTTATTTCTGTTAATCTTTTCCTCGTAATTATATATTCCAGTTTTCATTCTGAGTTCTGCTCTTCTGTGACTAGGTCAATGGACTAACAGAAAATTATAAGATTCTTCATTCTAAGTATGATGGTTCATGGAAGAAAATGTGGCTCCTAAGGCCAAGACTTCGAACTGATGGTAAGATTTGTTAATTGTATCCTATTTTACCATCATATTCCGTTAAACATATCCCTTTGCACTCCTGATAAGTAGTTACAGAAGTGGCTCCTAAGGCCAAGACTTTGAACTGATGGTAAGATTTATTAAGTGTATCCTATTTTACCAACGTATTTCGTGAAACATTTCCCTTTGGACTCTGGATAAGTAGTTACAGAAGTATTGCAAATAGTTGATTTAAACTACTGGTAATTGGATTCTATGGTTTGATTTACTTTCCTCTGTTCGTGGTAAGCTCATATGGTACGTTTTGGAGATGGATAGAATATTGAAATATGTTGGTTACTGTTTTAATTGAGGGTATCTTGAAGATGAGAACTATTCAACTTTAACATAGTTTTTTAGCAGCGAAAATGTTTGGCTTCTATGGTTTGCTGCTAGCATTTCAGACATATAAAAATTTTAGTTTGCAGAGGTTTTACTTCTTTTTTTTATTAATATTTTGGGCTTGTACAGATGGAATTATGTATTTAAATGTCAGCCGATTTTTCTAATTCATGCACGAATGCTTGAATTTGTAGGTCTTTATGTCAGTCGGAATACCTATATTCGTGCTGGAATTGCAGAGTGGAAGATCAGTAATCCAGTTCATATTGTATGCTTTATTTATTTTCAGTTGTGATAGTCTCTGATAGATTTTTGGCGCAAGTTTCATAAAAGATGTGCCTCGAGATTCCTGGTTGATAATGTGTACTTTAATGAGAAAATAGATTGTGTTAGCTAACAGCTAGATGGAATTCATTAGATTTTATCCCTTCCTCATATTCGTTTTGTCTTGTCGATGCTTATGAATAATCCATTATGTATTCTTGCCTCATTATTGAAATAACTCCAGCAAATTTAATTCTGATTTGTCATATTTATGATGGCATTTGTAGTAATATTTTAATCTTTGGAAGCACATTGTGCTATTTGTTGCAAAGTCTTGAATGTTTTTTATCAGCTCATGATTAAGAAGAACTACCTAAAACAATTGAAGAAAAGGATTATACAGCAAAAGAAAAGATTTTATTTCATGTGTTATTATCCAAGAAAGTAAACAAAGTCTATGGGTTTACGTTCCTATTATTACTATATCTCCCTGGATGTAAGATAATTATGTAACCAGTCCCTTCTTTTTTGCATTTCAGGTGTGCTATTTTCGTTACTTGAGATTCTATCCTTCTGGAAGGTTTCTCTATAAGGTCAGAATTGTTAACTGGGTTTTGGATGCAGTCCAATTTAGGAATTGTGTTACAGCATCTGATTCTGATACCTATTCTCTTCTTGGCAATTTGATAGAATTCATCACAAAAAGTAAAAGATGTGGTGAAATGCATGAATTTTCGGGCCACAAAAGCTGATTGTGTTTTTAGCGGGCAGTACACGCTTACTGAAGACAAGGTCAGGTTTTTCTATTTTCTATCCAAAGCTGTTTAACTTTTGTGAGGTACATTATTTTAAATAATACAACAATTTGCAGGTTGAAGCTGCTCTTTTGTATCCTGGCTTGCGACCAACTGTGCTAAGAATCCGGTTGAGGTATCTATAGAGTTCACTGCATTTGGAACATTAAAAGAAGATCCTTTAACTGGGATAATTTTCTCTATTTATTAGTGAATAGCAAGATTCCGTATCTTTCTAAATATTTTGACGATACTCTACCTTTGTGCAATGTCATCTAGGTTAAGGGGTACAACAGTAGGTGCTAACAATAGATTGGATCTCCTTTCACTTGTTACCAGTGGCGTGAACGATGCGGAGGCCAGCGGGCCGGATGAGGAGATTCTTGGAGTAGTTGAAGGATGGGAAGAAGATGAAACACATAATCCTGACGTTCCAGCCATTTCACATAGAAGGGGTTTAACTCCTTTTGTCTTTGTACCGTTCGATGAAGTAAGTATTTCTTTCCTCCATTCATCTCTCAACAACACTTGATTTTGTATTTTTGGATTGTGATGGTTTGGTTAATCTATGAGATGCATTGTATTTAAATATAAAGATCTGAACTCCTGAGGTTTCTTGGATTGATCTCCATACATATGTTTTTGTGTGTTCTTGGACCCAAGGAGATTGGTTCAGGCTGAAGGTGCAAGTTAACCAAATTAAGTTGGATATTTTGTAATTTGAGGTTAAGTTAGAATTTGTTTTAGCTGGTTTGAAAGCTAAGAATTGAACTATTTCCCTCGAATTGAATTTTAATACAAAGACAATTAGTGATGTTCGATCTAAATTATTGAGTAATATCGAGCAAATATTGCAATTTTTTTTTATATTGAGCAAATGCTCAAAATATTGTTCGACCTCTAGTTTGTTTAAGCTCCTGTTGGCACAGAAGCTATTAAACAAAATAAATTTTACTCAACTTGGGTTTGTAATGTATTCGAATATGATCGAGATGGTTACATTTGATAGTGTGAAATATAAATCAAATAACATTCGTGCCGACTTGAGTGGGTTTAATTCGTATAACTGTGACCTGCATACTGTAGGTTGGAACATCAGTATTGAATCTGCCTGTGGACAAGATGGATTATTTTGTACCTGGTTGATCGAAGCACCACGTTCGAGACCTCCTCCTAACATATACATACATGTACGTGCATATATGTATGTATATCTGTAAATAGGAAACTTTATTTTGTAATACGTTTGCATTACATCCTGGTTGCTTGTGTCCTGAAATATGCTGAACTTATTGGTGCTGCTATTGCTGTGTCCCAGCTTCACATGTAAAATTTAAACGTAATATGTACATATTGATGTGTCTGTGTGTATGGAAGGTTATGATTCGAATATCTCTATTTACATGATCTTTTAATAGCTATATGACCACACAAAACAGTTTGACAGTATGTCTTTAAACTTTTCATTATACAGATCTTGAATATGAGTCACATGGGCGTATGACTATGATGTTTCAAAAGAATATAAATAAGATATCGGAGAACTATGATTTACAGGCTCCAATTTTGTGTTACAAATTCAACTATTACAGCCTGCAAGGTTTCTTTCTTCTTCTGTTTCGTGGGGGGTGCACTATAGCCTGCAAGTTTTCTTTTATATTATAATTTAGACAGTTTTTGCATTATAATTTTAATGTTTAATATAAACTTCATATATATGACAAAAGTGAGGTAAATTTTCAGTTCTATACGTGTGACTATAAAAATGCAATCTTTGCATTACATCATACATTACAATTTATCAATTTCAATGTTGTGCGTTACTTTCCACGATCAAATTTCATCCTTAAGAGTCGTAATATTATATAAATATTCAAAGAATAGGTTTTTTGTGAGATAATCTCACGAATTTTTAAATTAATATTTTTCATAGATGATCTAAATAAAAAAAATATGTCTGACAGTCTCATGAATTTTTAAATTAATATTTTTCATAGATGATCAAAATCACGAATCTTTAAATTAATATTTTTCATAGATAATGAAATATATGTCTGATAAAATTGATCATGAGATCTTGCCATATTTGGAGTAAAAGGATTTTCTATAACAAATCGATAAAATCCATATAGATAAAAGATTATAAAAATGAAAAAAAACTTGCATTTTATAACACGTGTAGAGGTTCTGCAAACAAACAGCAGCAGCTTCCACATAGAAAGGTGGTGACTCCTCAGGTGGAAGATAGATAGGTACATCACGATTCACATGTTAGACTTGGTATCTTCCTTGTACACTAGGGCTTTCCAAGATGGGTTTCGGGGAAGAAATGTATCCTGCACAGTCGAATTCAAATTTCAGATTTAAAATTATCTTGTCAATTAAATGTTACTAGTCAATTGTACTCAGCTCTATCTAATATCGAATATCAGTAGGTTTTTTGTGAAATAGTCTCACGGATTTTTATTTATGAAACAAGTCAATCATGCTCATATTTACAATAATAAGTAATAATTTTGACGTAGAAAGTAATATTTTTCACGGATGACCTAAATAAGAGATTTATCACACAAAATTGTCTTATGATATCGTATCCCAAAATTTTTTGTGATAGAATATAAGATTATGTGTTCATTTATTATTGGTAAACGACAGTGTTGGAACAAGAGCACTTATTGGAAATTGTTGATTTTCTTGGTTTTTTTTTTTTAATACTTTTGTTTGTTTTTTATTTTCTCAAAAGTTTGAGTATTGAACGACCGATGGATTCTGATATTTACAGCTAAATTTCGGTCACATATTGTAGTTTACTTGACCATGACATATCGCAAAATCATACATTGAGCAAAATATTAAATTTATGAGGCTGAATTATTTGTAAAAATAATATTAAATATAGTTTTTATAAAGATGATCCCATTTTATTTTATTTACCTGTCACAAGACTCACAACCAATCAAAATTCCACGCCGACTCTCTTCCATTCACAAGCTTAGTTCGAGGAAAATGCTTAATAATTACTTAATAATAAAACGTGTTTTTTGCCAAAATATCTATAGTCGTGTATCATAATATTCTCTTTATCTTGATTTCTGACATTACGTAGCTGTTTTAAATTTTAGAAGTTAGCTTTAATTTAATGTATAATTTGATTACTTTAGTTGTGCACTTCAATATTGTGTTCGAGGCACTATGCAATCAGTTCTTATATGGTAAAAATGCAGTTGTATTTGCGTTGGTTTGGATCTAAGGTACGACAGAACCGTTAGATTTTCGGTGTTGGTAGATCGATGGATTAAGTCGTGATGACAACGTGCTCATCCCATGTAGATAAAAAAAATGAGAGTTTAAAATTGTTAAAAATGTTTTACAACAGCCTAACTTAGGTTAATCATTTTCGTACGATATAAACATATATAAATTATTTGTTAAAAGAGCTTATTGTGCGGTCATGTTTGCAGAAGCTTTGTTTCGGGACGTGTGTATAGTCACTGATTAATTATTTATTTTTGTGCTCGTAAATATTTACACTGCTCATCAAACTTTCAATAAAAAAAAAGGATATCCAAGAGTTGGGTGATCGATCTATTGACACTTTGGTTTCAAATCACTTGATACGTTAATTAGGCTGACATTCTCATCTAAATATTTTTATTTATATTGTTAGATAAATTATAATATATGTATACACACACAAATAGAACATTAATATTACAAAATATAAAGATGAGGTCTATTGTGAGACGATATCACGAATTTTTATCTGTAACACGGGTCAACCCTACCGATATTCACAATAAAAAGTAATAGTCTTAGCATAAAAATTAATACTTTTTCATGAATGACCCAAATAAAAGATATGTCTCACAAAATACGACCCGTGAGATCGTCTCAGACAAATTGTTACCAAATATAAAATATGAAATCGAAATGATCATTAGTACTCAATTATGCTAAAAAAATAAGACAGAAAGCAACTGATGCGGAACTTTATTTTTTTGTAAACCAATGGATGAGTATCTGGATTCTGGACCAGTGTTCCAAATCACGTGCACGAAAAGGAAAAAAAAAAAAGAAAAAAGAAGAAGAAGAAAGTAGTAAATATACCTATTCAAGGCAGACAGAGACGCCAAGCACCCCATGTGCGTAAGCTGATAAGCATAGAATGAGTTGTCTACATCAATACATTTTCATATACGACCATTCACAATAATATGGATATTTTACGGCACGGTCATTAATCAAATATCTTGTTATTCAAATATCTCGTATTTCATAATTAAACATCTCACAATAAAATATGTATGAGTCTCACTTTACATTTAACTCTCTGTATTTCTTCTAAAGTATTTATGAAATTATCAGATTAAGCCCTAATTATCTATGAAAGTATCTCGTTCTTCATGATCCTCAATCGATATTGCATGATTCATGTCCTCAACAATCATGTATAGATAATTTATTTGAATTTATCCATGCAGAAATATCGCTCTGAACCTCTTATAGTTTCTCAACGATCTTGGAGCACCTCAAATCTTTTATCAACATATTTTCTTGTATTTTATTTTTTTTTTTGAATTTCATTCTTTTCGAATCTGGGAGAAGTAAAACTCTTCGCAAAAATGGTTCGTATATGCACATATCATAAGTTAAGTATCGTCCTTTGATATATATAGTGTACCGTTGACAAAAAAATTAATCTCTAGTACGTTTTTTTTCAAGATGTTAAAAACCTGTGATTTGTTTAAGCACACTGATATCATCAACGACTCCACAAAAATGCATATCATATCCATAAGTTGGCCGACGTGACCGCCTCAAGCACATTTGTTGGGTAGCCATGATCGCCTCATGTGTACTGATCTCTCCACGCGACCTGACAATTTTTCCAAGCCAGATCTATGCAATCAAGGCTTCTTATTATGCAGAAAAATCGTGTTTTTGGTCATGCATTTGAAGGAAACGAACGATGTCAATTGCACTGAGTTTTCGTAAGTATCGCACGTCCATATATTTGCATCATGCGTTGACAAGAGTTGGTGAAGCATTCGAGTGCAATAATGTCATCCATCCGCAGGTACTCGTCCAATTGGTCGGCGAGACCTCCATAAGACAATTGACGGATAAAGGTATGCATTTCTGTTGAGGCAATAAGCCTTTTCTTATCGTTGTATCTTTCCTCCATTTAAAATGTTCATCGAAATGATTTTTCAAATTAATGACTATATGGAAAACAACTATTTCTCGTTTGAATCATAGTTGGAACATATATATTTGATATAATGATATATATATATATATATATTATTTTAACGTCAACGTTCAAACTAAAAATTATCACAACGTTCAGAGAATTCACAATTCATCATAATCTGCAAATATTTATGCCGGCTATATATTAATATTAAATAATAATTTTTTTTTAAAAAAAAAAGGTTGCACAAGTGGTGGAGACATGGAGTGCTGTAATGTGAGGTTCACGGTACAGTAGGTCATCTATTTTTTTTATTTAAAAAAAAAATAATCATCATGTTACAATTTTGTAAATGGATACAATTTGAACACACCTCCCAATGCTCTAAAACGATGCATATTGACGTGACAACGCAACATCTACCAGTCGTGGGGTTTACTCGACCCTATCCTTGCTGGCAGTGTCCACAAGGATCGATCCAACGGCTTTTGCCGACATATATTAGGCATGCTTTAACTTGGGTTCTTGTTTTTTTTTAAAAAAAAAAACAAAAACAAAATTTTGTAGAAGAAATTTTGTGAACACGAGTTCTAGTTCAAACCTTAAAATTTCGACATCGGATGTATTATAAACCATTACATGCTTTAATATTTTCAATAAATTTAGGGGAAAAATATTCATAGCATATCATCAAAATTTCCACTCCCTCAATTCAGTAAAACTGACCTCTCATAGATTCTTTATATATAACTACATGATGTTACTTTTCAAAAAACAAAGGAAAAAATTGTAATATTTGTCCCAATCGTCACCTCTTCGCGTAAGATTTTGGTTGTTATATCGTAAAGTTTGGTCTCAGTTATCTTTCAATTTTCAATAATTTTAATCTATTTTTTTCCGGAATGCTAATGGTGTTACTACAGGTGTGAGTCCACATTGACAAGTAAAATTTGACGACATAGATGTTCATAATCACAAATATTCAAATATATATAATAACAAGATTATAGTTTTTTTTAAAAAATGCACATGTTTATTTGTGCAAATACCACGTTAAAACATACTTAGAAATTAATCTATCTTTCCCGTTTTGGTCATCTGATAACAAGTCTTAATCTTAATTAATTGTGTAATATTTTGGTATTATCAGGCTATTTAAAGTCAAAACAAATAAATTTTGAGTAGCAAAGTGAACCGACTTACAATTTTGGATAGCCGCATTTATAACTTGCCGTCTAGGATGAAAATTGAAAATGATGGTGATTTATTTATTTTCATGTCAATATTATTATTTTTATTATTATTATTATTATTATTATTATTATTATTATTTTTATTATTTTTATTATTATTTTATAAAATTAGGAATTAAATATTTTCTGAAAGGGATATAGCCTATAGGTCACTGAAACGACGTCGCTCGCGCATACTTTTCAGAATTAAGCCCGACAAATTTGACGAGCCAATGCAGCGTGGAATTGAATTTCTCTGAGAATGACAGTCTCCCAAGTTGAAAATTTTAAAATCAATTTTCAAATATTTTATTGAATTTTGTTTAATCCAACTATAGTTTCACACTAAATTAATATAAATGTCAAATATTAATACGTTACGATAAGACGTTGAAATATATTTGTATTTATCAGTGTTAGAAAATTCACATGCATTTAGTTGTCGAAGAATAATATTGATCACATGTCAATATATACATAATAAAATATACCTTTTAGGTGACCGATACCTTAGATTCAGCCTTTCACTTGTTGGTAATTGGGTGAACTCGTCGGTAAGGCCAATGCTGTTCAGTTGCCGATATCGAGTAATTCGGGAGATCTTCCTCGATCGGTTAATATGGGTGAAACCAAGACCGTAAATTTATATATTGGACGTAGATGCAGGGTTTAACGATGGGAAGTAAAGATATTCAGTTGGGGCTATAATTCGCGATCATTCCGGCAGTATTATTGGTGCTATGGCTGCTCAGCTTGGTTCTGTATTGTGGTAAATTTATGACAATATTGAAAGGTTTGTGGTTGTTCAAGGAACGTAGCGGTCCAAACATTGAAGAAACCAGATGAGTTATTTAATTTGGGATTGAAGATACTCTTGTTGTAAGGATTAATAATCTGTAATTATACAATAGTTTTGATTCATAGATTCATTCAGTCTGAATGCTACATAGAAGAATATAAACCAGATGATGGAACGAAAAGATACTTACATCGAGTACATTGATACCCCTATAAGAGCCCGGGTCATGGATGACCCGGGATGCTAAATGGATAGCCCAAATCTGGGTCAATCTGCAAGAAAGATTCTTCAGAAGCCGGGTAGGGAAACGTCCGGGACATTCTCAGGTCGGGCTCTCATGTAAGTGCCCGAGAACTTTCACCCGGTCTACCTCGAAAATTGCAACACACTCGAGTGTATGGATATGTCAATCTTATCTGTCAGAACAACATGTCTTTGGCATGTCGTATGTCATCAGGGAGTATGGACAGCCGACTTGACATATTTAGTAGGTAGGCACTGAAACAATGTACCTACCACATTTTCTCCTATAAATGACAGATATATTTCTCATTTAATGATTCTGAAATCTTTGAACTCTCAAGCACACATATATTCTCACATTTATAGCTTGTATTCTTTGTCTTCAACCTGTTGACTTTAGCATCGGAGTGGCCACGCTGGACACTCATCCGGTGCCCATTCACGAATTCCTTTCATTGTTTGCAGGTCACGATCGAAGTCATCTAATTTGCTCATTTTCCTGAACAATATTATCGATTTGATATAGTGGTGCGTTCGATCCGACTCATCCATTTCATCATAATCACATCATACATCATCAGTGGGAACTTAGCTTTTTGGAATTAGTTTTTACGTGGATTGACCGTGCACAAAATAATAGTCCTTCAAACATATGATACATCTTGGATGTGACAATTATATAATATTTTTTTATTGACAGGCAAAATATTAATGAACTCATGAAAATAGAATGGATATAGTGAGGTTCAAAATGATCATGGATGTATTCACACATTCTATTAATATTTTACAAATTCAAAATTTGATTTGTAATTAAGATATAATATTAAGAGATCGACCGATGAGTAATATGTACATACTATATAAATTTTGAGACCCTATACTAACTACTAGTCTTGGTCGATAATATGACACCAAGTTGTTTTTTTTTAAAAAAAAAAACATAATTGCTATAAAATCATAATTTCTTAAAAAAAATCGTGACAAAGTACAAATTCAAAAATTATTATCGAATAAAAAACCAACTCAAGCATTCATATAAAAAGGTTATTACATAGATAATTATATTTTATATTAAAATTGAATGAAGGTGGATGCATTCACGTGCTAAGATTTCACTAAAGCACTCAATACATACGTACAATAATAAAAAGAATGGATACCATATCCCGAAAATACTCGACACGATTAAAACATTAAAATCAATTTAATAAATACAAACAATACTGTATAAAAAGAATATCCAAAAAAAACTTTTACGGTTTAATCTTTTCATTGATCTCACTAGTCCAAAAAAAAAATTTATTAATATCTGATGTGATTGAGTGAAAATAGATGTGAGATGCGCGGACAATTTCATCGAGTCGGGTTGTGAAAATGATAAGGAATGAGAGCCTAGTGAGATGTATCCAAACCAGAGGCTTCTTCTTCCTAGTAAAACCAATAGTGACTTGTAAACACGAAGATAACAACGTGAATGGGTACCGGAGAGATATCCGGCGTGGCCATTCCGATGCTAAAATCAGCAGATGGGTGAGGAAAGAGCTATGTAGCAAAGAGAAAAATATGTAGAAATGGTGTGGGAAAGATATATAAGTGAATGGATGTTTAAAGTTTGAGCAAATCTGGTATTTATAGTAAGCAAGTCAATGATGACCTTGTTTCAGTGTCCACTTACTAATAATGACAATATAGTTGCCCATGTCCTACTTTCTGACAACTTCTCTGACACGTCAAATTTATGTGATCCTGACAGTAAAGATTACTTAAATAAAGTATTTCATACTTGTGCACTCGAGTTAGTGCTACTATCGAGGTAGCTCGGATAGAAAGCCATCACAGGGAGCTTGTCTGGAAGTTCGAGCTCCTAGTAGCTAGGGGTATTTGCCCGGTTGCTAGTAGCTCGGAGAGATGATGTCTCGGGTATATATTTGCCCGTCTGTCAAATTGGCTCAAAACTTATCATAACATGATCTATGACCCAAGATTATCTGATACCCATGACACTGGCCTTCCCGAGGGTATCAATATCAATCACTTAAAGATTACATTTGGATCCATGTTTGGAAATGATTGAGAATTTGAAAGTTGAAAAAAAAATCTTATGATATTGTCTCATAAGTCAATGTTGTGAGATGTACCTCATATTCGATTCGACTCATGAAAATATATTACTTTTTATTCTAAAAATATTACTTACACTTCAAATATGAATCGGGTCGACCGTCTCATAGATATAAATCCGTGAGACCACATATTCTTGAAGATAAAATTTGAAATGATATCATACTAAAATAGATTTGAAATCTGTTACAATTTTTGGAAAAAAAAAACAAAAAAAACCAGTGGTGATTTAAAATATATTGTTAAGTTTTTTTTTTACCTAAACAAGAAAAAAATTATATTTTTATTATAGATTTGAAATCTTTAATTTTAAACCCTTGAATCCAAATACAACTAAAAATATAAATTGATAGAGTTAACTTTTCATTTACCAACATCTACAAATTTGCCAAGTAAAGCCTATTTGGCTGAAATTATAATCATTTGACAGGTTTGATAAATATGTTTTAAAAGAATTTGAAAAACTATTTTAAAAATTGGATCATACTTATAGTCTAAGAAACATTTATTACATAAATAAATAAATATGATCAATTGATTACATAATTTTCAATAAAAAAAATAATGATTTTTAGACGTGAGAGTTTTTCTCCATACTATTTAAATGACGTAATCTTTTTCTTTCACGCTTCGCTATAACAAACTTTCGATTGTACGTCGCATGGTCGTCTTATTCTATCACTTGATATCAAGTCAGTATCACCACTAACATGATCTCTATAAATGCCAGCCACAAAAGCAATTTATATAATCAGCCAATCGCCGATGATTTATCGTGCATTTGACTCTAAAATTTTAAGTTCGTGGGTAAATTTTTTTGGGACCAAATAATGATATTATTTTTCGATTAAAAATAAATAAAGAGACAGGTAGACTGTAAATGATGTAACTGCCAGCAGCCCCACAATCAATTTATGAACATATTCCTACACGTGACGTTTTTGAATTCAACAGTCTCTCTTTTGAACCCACGTGTTCCATTCATTTTCGACCCTTTCTTTCTACATATTCTTCCTCCATTAAAACAGCTTCAGAAATCAAAGCATCACCATATTCGAGATAATTGATGATGAAAATTCTTCACAAGAACTCTCCCTTTATCTTCCTCCCCATTTTTCTCGTCTTCTTGAATTTCATGATCACGAGAACCTCCACAAATCCCCCTGATCATCGAGCTTTTTCCTACTTCAAATCCACACTCGAGAATTTGAAACAAGCCCGCTTTCAAATCCGACAACAAGTCCTCTTCATCGGAGCAGAGTTCTTCGTTCCCAGATTTCGACTCCGGATGCAGCGTCTGGACTGCTGCTTGTTCTGAAGAAATCCTGAGGATTTCCAAGCAACCAGAAAACGTGGAATGGATCAAATCCGTGCGGAGGGAGATTCACGAGAACCCGGAGCTGGCTTTCGAAGAGCACGAAACGGGTCGGGTCATTCGCCGGGAGCTAGACGGGCTTGACATAAGTTACCGTTTCCCGTTAGCTCAAACCGGGATCAGGGCCATGGTTGGTACCGGAAACCCGCCTTTCGTGGGTCTCAGGGCAGATATGGATGCGTTACCCATTCAGGTTTCACAATTTCCTTCTTTTATCCCTCCACTACTCTATATTTATTATTTAATAATTATGACTCAAATTCTTTTTAATTACATTTAGTTTACTAATAAAATCAATATTTCTTTGCCTAGTGCTTAAACGTGATTGGAAATTACAGATTTACTTTAATCACAAAAATTTTTGTGATACCGTACACAACTCAATTTTATAAGAAGTATTTTTTATTTAAATTATTATTTTTTATATAAAATATTATTTACTCGTCTTGTAAATAAATATTTGTGATATATCTCTAAATATGACTGCAATTATTTAATTTATGGTGCTTAAACTTACCCGTACTGTTTGTACATTACACGAAGTTGGTGTGGCATCGTACTTAACTACGTACATTTCATTTTCTCTGAATATATAATATAATTAACTAATCTCGACAATTAAATATCGAACTATTCATTGTTTCGTTTTTAAAAAATTTTTAGTTTTTTCCGAGTGCGAAGACCGTCGGTTGAAGTAATAGTTTTTTAGGAGCCAGATTTCATTAATGTCCGCAGAACTGTGTTCTAATATCATGTTACATGCGAGGTTTGCGTCTCACAAAATTCACCCGTTTTTAACCGTATGGAAGAATTTGGATCAAATAAATATTGGGTGGGTTGTGTGTTCACAGGAAGCTATTGAATGGGAGCACAAAAGCAAAAACGAGGGGAAGATGCATGCTTGTGGGCACGACGCTCATGTCGCGATGCTGCTTGGCGCGGCTAAGATCTTAAAGGAACGAGAAAAACACTTGAAGGTTCGCCATCACTTCATTATTATATATGCATATTCGTTCAGATAATACGTTTGTTGAGCCTTGGATAGCAGCATTACACTAATACCATGTATTTCCAAGAATGCATCAAATTTGGGGTTAGTTCGACTTATAAAAAATACACATATAGGCCCTTTACAGCCACCAGGTTTTTGAAAATCATTTGGGGATCATTAACTGATTAAATTTGAAAAAGATAAATTGGGTTACTGTATTTTTTTGAGGTTTCCAAGCTGGCGATTTTCATGGACCCCATGGATTCAATTATGAGCTTCGTAGGAGCCACCTCTGATACACGATCTTGATTTGTCAAGCCGGCCAAAAATATTGTGAAGTGGATAGAGATGAATACACGATGCATTAATAAATCTTTCATTTTCTGGCTGAAAAATCTCACGTGGAAACGATGCATGAATCAATATTCATTCTCTGGCTGAAAAATATCACATAAATTGACCCTGTCTTTCGAATCTCCTCCACCCACACGGCACACCCTACCACGTGACCTGATTTTAACCTATGAAAGGTCGTCATCCGTGGTGGAAATGAATGCTTCGATGGGGAAAAGAATAGGCCATAGGTGTAAATTTGATGTGCTAAATATCCTAGAAGGTAGAAATAATAGATTATAACCTCAGTGAAATTTTAAAGCATGAGAGGGGATGAAACAGGAAGCTCGTTAGTCGTTAGATACGACTCAAGCAATTGGATCAAGAGCATACGTGTGATAAAAAATGAGCTACAAACTACATGCAACACATTGTTTCCTAATATCAAACTAATATGTAACTTTTCTTGTAATAGGGGACTGTGATACTGATCTTTCAGCCAGCAGAGGAAGCCGGGAATGGGGCAAAAAGAATGATCGAAGCGGGTGCTATTGAAGGTGTTGAGGCTATATTTGCAATGCACGTATCTCATCTACTCCCGACAGGGGTACTCGGGTCAAGATTAGGTCCTTTACTTGCGGGTTGTGGCTTCTTCAAGGCTGTTGTTACTATTGAACCCGGCTTATCCTGGAATGCACAAAGCTCGGTAAACCCAATCTTGGCTGCTTCCGCTGCGGTGAACAGTTTACAGATCATTGTATCACGAGAGTCCAGCCCATTGGACTCGCAGGTTTGTGCCTAACTAGCTTAAGCTCAACAAGATCATTTTTTCGACATCAAGAACAGTATCTTATCGACTTAGGTTTTTTTCCTTTCCCAGGTCATCTCGGTAACTTACTTCAAAAGCGGAGATGATCTTGGTGTAATGCCAGATAGAGTTGAATTCGGTGGCACCTTAAGGGCTTTCTCCAAAGCAAGTTTTGACCACCTTCTCCAAAGGATAGAACAGGTTACTATTCATTTTACCATTTAAATAATTATACCCCAACGCAAGTCCTATACGGCTATACATGATGAACCAACAAGTTTTAACTCTGCAATTTTGAATATCTCCTAACAGGTGATTGTATCCCAAGTTCAAGTTTTCAGATGCTCAGCAGCCGTGGACTTCTTCAAGAACACGGACACAATTTACCCGCCTATGGTGAACGATAACTGTACTTATCGACACTTTGAGAAAGTGGCCGTTGATTTAGTGGGGCCCACAAACTTCGAGGTCATCCAACCTTTGATGGGATCTGAAGACTTTGCATTCTACTCTGAGGTGATCCCTGCAACCTTCTACTTCATTGGAATAGGTAACAAAACCTTAGGCAACGTTCACGCGGCCCACTCCCCACATTTCACGATTGACGAAGACGCCCTTCCGATTGGCGCAGCCACTCATGCTGCCATTGCCGAGAGATTTTTACATGATAACCCGTTGGATATTTATAATTAAGCTGTTCAGTTAGGAAAAGTTAGATGTTCAAATGGTTAGTTAAATCCATCCCACTTCTTAAAAGAAGCATGGTAGGAAAAGCATTAGCTTGCTCTGAAATTGTATGAGAATAGAAGGGTATACGTTAGAGATTTGATTTATTCATTCGTTTCTTTTACATGTAATTCATATTAGACAGAGCAAGTGGTCATTTTCGAGATATAGATTACATTTCTCTCAGAATATTGACTTATTCTCATTTATTAGTCGACTTTCGACGCCGTTGATGAAAAATAAGCTATTCAACTAATCATAATTCCTGATACCCCTGAGCGGAGATGGGTCCGGCCCACTCTCGGTAGCCCAGAAAATTAGGGGCCTAGCATTCAGAAAGTCCTGCGAGGTTATCTTCATGATACAGCCTCGACAAGAGGTCCTCTCAAACGTGCGAAGTTGGTAGTAGAGCATGCTGGAAGGTCATCTCGGTCGACCTCCCAGACGCCCGTAATTGTGACACAAAAATTGGTGGCCGACCTCCCATGCCGACCTCACAACATGTCCTGAGCCGACCTCCCAGATGATGGTATCTCGCCGATAAGAAAGGTTTTGGCCGAACTCCCGAGCCGACCTCCACAGGATCCAGATTGTAGACGGGCTCCGGCCCGGGGGAGGGCCTACCTAGATGTTAATGGATAGCCCACATAAATTCAGCCCAAAAAGGTAAAGTCCATGAAGGTTTAATCTAATTCCATTCGAGATTCTGAGAATCTAGACCTATCAAATCATGACTTTATTATTCTCCTATAAATATCAGGTATCATTCATTATTTATAAGAGATTTGAAATAATGACTTGTATTCTCATTGAATAATGGTGAAGAATATATACATGTACAAGAGATTGGGTTGTGGACCAAATCTCAATCAAATCAATTAAATATTCTAACTATTACTAATTACCTAATCTATGAGATATGATAATAGTATAGGCATATACAAATCATAAATAGAAGATACACGAGATAATTAAACATAAGTAATAAAATAATTCCTCTAATATGCTCCCTCAAGATGGAGCTCGGGCAGAGAGTCCAATCTTTACCTTTAAAAGTTGAAAGTGAGTGCGGGGAAGAGGCTTGGTCAGAACATCGGCTAGTTGATCTTCTGAGGACACATGAGAGACACGTAAAACTCCACTTTGTACTTGGTCTCGGGTAAAGTGATAATCTATTGCAACATGCTTCATTCGAGAGTGGAAGACAGGATTGGAGCAAAGATGGGTTGCACCAACATTGTCACAGTAGATAACTGGAGCAACAGGAAGACAGATGCCAAGCTCAGTTAGAAGAGAACAAATCCATCGTAGCTCAGCAGCTGTAGAGGCAACTGAACGATATTCGGTTTCAGTGGAGGAGCGGGCAACTGTACGTTGTTTCTTGGAGGACCACGATATGGGATTGCGACCAAGATAAACAATGTAAGCACTGGTGGAGGTATAGTCATCCTTATTACCGGCCCAGTCAGCATCGGAGAAGGCATGAAGAGAGAGAGAGATGTGTCACGATGCAAAGCAATACCAAGATCAGTTGTACCAGAAAGATAGCAAAGTAAGCGTTTGACTGCTGTCCAATGATCAGTAGTTGGTCGGTGCATGAACTGAGACAACTTATTGACAGCATACGCAATATCAAGGCGAGTGAGGCATAAGTATTGGAGACTGCCAACAATTGTTCTATATTCAGAAGGATCTGATAAAGCGGTGCCGGAAAGAGCTGTAAGTGTTGGCTCAGTGGCAATGGGAGTGGTGATGGATTTGGCTCCTATCATATTTGCGCGAGTGAGAAGGTCGATGATATATTTTCGCTGAGAGAGAAGTAAACCAGTGGAAGTAGAGACAACTTCAACACCAAGAAAGTAAGTTAAAGCACCAAGATCTTTGATGTAGAATCTTTTGCCGAGAAGATCAATAAACTGTTGAACTATAGTAGCATTGCATCCTGTAATAATTATGTCATCAACATACACAAGTAGATAGAGTAGAATGCCGTTGGTGTTGAAGACAAATAGTGATGTGTCCGCATGAGAGTTTGTAAACCCAGAGGCTAGAAGAAAGTGTCGTAGCTCATTGTACCGGGCCCGAGGTGCTTGTTTGAGACCATAGATAGCCTTGCGTAACTTGCATACATGTGTGGGATTGTCACGATCAATAAAGCCTGGTGGTTGTGACATGAAAACATCTTCAGAGAGATTACCCTGAAGGAAGGCGTTGTTGACATCAAGTTGAAGAAGAGACCACCCTTGACTAACAGCAAGACTAAGGACCAAGCGAACAGTGGTTGGTTTAATAACTGGACTAAATGTGTCATAATAATCAACACCAGGACTGTTGATGAAACCCTTTAGCAACAAGTCGTGCTTTGTACCTGTCAACCGAGCCATTAGGTAAACGTTTAATTCTGAAAATCCATTTGCAACCGACAATGTTTTGCGTTGATGCAGGGGGAACAAGTTCCCATGTTCCATTCCGCACAAGAGCATCATACTCCTCAGACATAGCATGACGCCATTTATGATCTTTAAGGGCTTGGGTTAATGTGTGCGGCTCAAGTTGATAGTTTGAGGGGAAAGTGGCGATAATATTAAGTTTTTGGAAGGGTTTATGGATTTGATTTTTAGCACGAGTGGTCATGGTATGGGTGTTGGTGATTGGGCTTGGAGTAGGAAAGTCGAGTGGCAATGGTAAGGAAGTAGATGAGAGATTAGTTGGGTCAGTGTGTGTGGAATTTTCGTGGCAATCAGGTGGTGTGGCTTGGTCTGTCAAAATGTGGCTCAGCATAGTGTCGGAGGATGTGAGATGGTCGACTAGAGGTTGGGTGTGGGATGTATCCGAGCTTGGTGGCAAAGCTATGGAGGACGTATTGAGTGGCGCAACCGTATTGGGAAGAAGTGATGCTGACGGAAACCAATTTGTGAGTGTTTGTACATTTGTACGACTAAGATGACTTTGGATGGATTTGAATGGAAAAACAGATTCCACAAATTTGACATGACGAGATGTGTAGATTTTGGAGGTGGAAGGATCAAGACAAAGATACGAACTTTGGGTGAGAGAGTACCCAACAAACACACAAGGGATGGAGCGAGATTCAAGTTTATGATGAGAATAGGGACGAAGCCATGGATAGCATAAGCATTCAAATATACGTAGTTTCGTGTAGTTTGGGGGATAACGAAAAATGGATTGATAAGGAGAGAAAAGGGAGAGTTTGGGTGTAGGCATGCGATTAATGAGATACACAGCGGTGGAAAAGGCGTAGTTCCAATATATGAGGGGAAGGGAGGCGTGAGTAAGTAGAGAAAGGCCAGTTTCAACTATATGTCGATGTCGGCGTTCAAAAAAACCGTTGTGTTCAGGTGTATGTGGGGGGGAGTGAGATGAGAAATTCCATGAATGGATAAGAATTGATTTAATGCTTGATATTCTCCACCATTGTCAGAGTAGAGAGTGACAATGGAGTGTTTGAAATTATTTTGTACTAGTGCTTTGAAACGAATAAAGGCATCACATACATGAGATTTCTTCTTTAAGGGATAATACCAAACATAACGTGTAAAATGGTCAACAAAAATAACATAATACTTAAAGTCATCCACAGAATAAACGGGGGAGGTCCAAACATCTGAAAATATGATTTGTAAAGGGTGAGAAGAAGTAAGTGTAGATGTAGAAAAAAGAAGCTTATGACTTTTATTACTTAAACATGCATTACAATGAGATTTTTGTGACATAGAGTGAGGTAAGGAAAATTCTGACATAATATGTTGTAGAATGGATGATGATGGATGACCTAATCTAGAGTGCCATGCAGAGGAAGTGGTCTTGACGCTGGAAAAGGCAACAAGTGGAGAAGATAGCGTTGGAGAGGAGGTTGGCCACTCATAGACGCCATCTTTAGTGTTTCCCATCAATAGGATTGCCCCTGTGCTTAGATCCTTAACATGAAAAACAGAGGGTAAGAACTCAATAGAAACATTATTGGTATTGCAAAATTGATAGATAGAAATAAGGTTCTTTTTCATGTTTGGCACACATAGAATATTATGTAAATTAAAAGTGCGAGCATGAGTAGGAAGAGTGGTGGAACCAGTGTGGGTAATGTTAAGACCCGAGCAGTCACCGATCATAACGTCGTCAGACCCTACATAAGGAGTGTGAATTGAAAGATTATTCAAATCTGTGGTGACATGGTGCGACACCCCACTATCAAGTAGCCATGTGGGGGGGTGTCGGTGGTCTCGAGAGATGCAAAATGTGCACGTGGTTGCCATGGAGAAGCATGACGTGGAGCCGGTGGTTGTGGTGACAATGGAGCAAAAGGAGATTGAGTGTTGACAAGTCGATAAAGGGAGCAACGTTTGGCAGTGTGTCCTTGAGCACCACATCCTTGGCAATATCCAAGATATGGACGTGGTGAATGACGGTCGTTACGCGGAGCATTTGACTGTTGTCCTTGATTATGAAGAGCGGGTGTGGAAGGACGCCAAGGTCGATTGTTGCGTTGATTGGCAGGGTTTGCGGTAGCCGGAAAGAATGATGGCAGTGTGTTGGATTGTTGGAGAGACGCCTCCTTGTTGATAAGTTTTTCATGGATTTCATCAAAGGAGATAAGCGTGTCACGGGCATTAACCGCATCGACAATACCTTTGTATTCTTCACCAAGGCCATCAAGGATTTTATCAATGAGATCTTCTTCATCAACGGGTTTACCAAAGAGAGCAAGTTCATCAGCCATGTTCTTAATAAATTGCATATAGTCAGAGATCGTTTTGGAACCTTTGACACAATTCTTTAATTGGTCCTTAATCTGTTTGATGTGACCACGACTTGGTTTCGCATAAGTATTAGCCAAGGTGGCCCACGCCTCCTGAGCGGTGTTGCAGCGGGCAAGAAGAGGTTGAATGGGTAGAGAGACTGCACCAAGGAGTGCACTGAAAAGAAGACGATCCTGGCGTTTCCATGATGTGTATGTTGGATTTGGAGCCGACTGACCACTCACGGTGATAGTTGGTGTAGGACTGGGATGAGAACCATCTAGAAAGCCAAAAAGATCATATCCTTCTAAAAGGCTTTTGATTTGGAGGCTCCACGTGATGTAGCTGCTGGTGGTCAATTTTGTGATGTTTGTAATATTGATGGTAACAAGAGGGATATTTGGGTCTTGGGTATTTTGAATAGTGGTATTGGAGGTTGCAGAGGTTTCATCAGAAGCCATTATAGTTAAGCAAAGAAGAGAATATTACGTGAAGGGAAAAGGAAAATGGAAGAGAAAATTGGCCAGAAACGTGATGCTCTGATACCATAAAGAGATTTGAAATAATGACTCTTATTCTCATTGAATACTGGTGAAGAATATATACACGTACAAGAGATTGGGTTGTGGACCAAATCTCATTCAAATCAATTAAATATTCTAACTATGGCTAATTACCTAATCTATGAGATATGATAATAGTATAGGCATATACAAATCATAAATAGAAGATACACGAGATAATTAAACATAAGTAATAAAATAATTCCTCTAATAATTTATTCATTCATATACTCACTCACTGTACACACAGTATTCTCTTTGTTTTCTATTCTCTGACTTGAGCATCGGAGAGGCTATAGTACGCTAGAACAACCTTTTGGCCCCCTTCTAACGTTCTTGTTTGTGCTTCCAGTTTTCGAAGGTTCGATCCGAGCTCTACAAGTGAAGATACGACCTCCCAGCTACCATCCCGGGGTTCAGCAGCATCAATTCCAATCAATACTGTATGTTCTAAACTTTGATGAAAAGAAGGAAAATTAATAATTATTGGATTTTAAAGCTGTCTCCACTTAAAAAATGCCAATACGTCATGAAAATGAAGGAATGAATGCAGTAGAATAGAAGTCCACGCAATCCGAGGAGCCCATCAAACTTACTCTAAAAATTAGAAATTTGGACGATCACATGACAAGGAAATGGAGGAAACAATAATGTGGCAGCATCAAAGATCACATCTTTATAGCTATAATTGAAGGATTATGATGGATAAGATCGTATTGTCTCTGTTGCCTTTGTCTTCCTTCTCATCTCTTCCCATGTGGTTAGGAAGACCACCGCATCCAATGGTCGAAGAGGTGACTCAATCCTCTTATTAACTTCGCCGTCCCCATGAAAAAGAACTCCGGAAACACTTATACCCATTGGACGAAATTTAAAACTAGCAATTCAGGATAAAAGGTTTTGATCTATCTGAGAATCATCACTGTCTCAGAAGACAGATGACAGGAGAAGGGAAAAGACAAACTGATTGAGAAAAAAACATTGCAGAAAATTGATACAAAAAACACATCAAGGCAGCGAGAATTACTTCATTGTAAAATTGCACGATGCACAATTTTTAGTTCACTAACGTGATAACGCACATGATATCAATTATATTATAAAAATTAAAAAATTGATTTTTTAAAAAATAATTTGAATCATTTTGTTATTTATCTGGGCTTAAATTTCCTATCATATTAGACGATTTATAAGAACTTATATAACTTACTTTTAAAATTGTTTCTCAAATTAAAATTCAAGCGGTCGATTTTATATTATATAATAAATTGTAATGAATATAATATATAGAACAAAATGAACTGAAATAATTTTTTTTAAAAAATTATATATTCAAACATTAGGTATAAAACATAATAACCTAAAAAACAACCAAATTATGGATTTTATCAATGTATAAATCATAATCTACAAAAGCGAAGTATACTAAAGACAAATAATTATCAATTTAAAATCACTGTGATTAACTCATAAAAACAATATTAAAATAAATGAAATAGTAATATTGATAGTAAAATATAACTCATAATATTTAATTTACCATCCCAAAATTTTTTTTAAAAAATTTTATTTTTACAATTCTATATCATGGATAATAAATTTTATATATCAATCTTTCGTAGACTAACATTGATGACTATTAATTTCTTGTTAAATAATTTTTAAAATAATAAATAAATCAACATATGTAAAGAAATGCACATTCAAATAAGATCATATGCTAAAAATCAAATAAACTCGTATAATAATTATTAAATATAGATTTTAAACTTTTGATATGATTTTTACCATTAAAATTTGAAATATAACAAAAGAAATAAACTTTCATATATCTTTTTGTGATACTATAATTTATTATTTAATTAGAAATTGCACTAAAAATATAATTACAAAATTACAATAAAGTCATTGGAAGAGAGAAAATTAAAAAGATAAAATATTTAAATATAGTATAAAGATGATTTATTTTATAAAATTAATATAGGAGTTACATTTTATTCTTGAATTGTGTATAGAAGGTTGATTTTGTCATTGCACAATTGGAAAACAATGTCTTTTATCTACATTTTTATAGGTACTAGCAAGAAGCACGTGCGATGCACGTAAATATTAATTATTTAATAAAAATTAAAATTCAATTTTTTTAAAATAATTTGAATCATTTTTTTAATTTATATTGATTTAGTATTTTGTCATATTAGATGAATAAATTAATTAAGAACTTATATACCTTACTTTCAAAATTATTTCTCAAATTAAAATTCAAGTCGTTAATTTTATGTTATATAAAAATTATAATGAGCATAGTATATAGAACGATTTGAAATGAAACAAATTTTGAAAATATTTATATCTAAGTATTACGTATCCAAATTATGGATTTTATAAATGCATAAATCTTAATTTATATAAGCGAAGCACACTAAGGAAAAATAATTATCAATTTAAAATATTTGTGATTAACTCATCAAAATATTATGAAATGAAATAATAATACCGATAATAAAATATAACATATAATATTCAATTTAAATATTATTTAACTTCCCACATAACTTTTTTACCTTTTGTACTATTGCATATATAATTATTTTTTTCTTATATCTTCTTGTGATGCTATAATTTATTACTTAATTAGAAACTACACTAAAATATAATTACAAAATTGCATTAAAATCATAAAATAACATGTAGAAAGAAAATTAAAATGATAAATATTTAAAGTTAGTGTAAAGATGGATTATTTGAGAAAATTAATATAGGAATTACATTTTATTCTTAAAGTGATATAAATTATTACAATCAATGTATATTGTAGTGATAATTCATTATCATTTGTTAGACTATTAATTATTTAATTATATATTATGTGGAATAATTAGGCTACTAACTAATTATATATTAAGTGGAATAAATAAAAAATTTTGATATTTCATTTTTACACTTACAACAATTAGAAATTTACAAATATATCTTTATTGAATCTTTGGATTTGTATTGATAAGGAGGTCATTTTTATCTTTTGACAATTGAAAAACATGGCTAATATCTACACTTTTGTAGATATATAGATAAAAAAAATATATTTTCATTATCAAACATATATTCATTTTTAATGAATAGATTTCTCATAAATTGTGTAGAAAATTTCATACAATTAATCTAACAACACACAATTTAAGGGGATAGTAGAAAATTTACAATGAAAAACTTTGTTATTAGTTTTACACTTTTATAAATATAATAGTTAAATATATATTATTTTGATATTTTTAATGATTTTTTAAAATTAAAAATATATTATTTTAATATTTTTTCTGATAATTATGTAGCAAGAAAATGTTATTTCTCTAATATATTTTTATTATCAAATATCTATTCAATTTTTATGTAACATTATTTTCAAAGTTTCTTATGTTACAATTTTTTATTAAAAAATAAAAACACTATTATGATCCTCATGTATTTAATGATTGTGTAGAAAATTTTCATGCAATTAATCTAACAACACACAATTTATGGGGATAGTAGAAAATTTACAATAAAAAACTTTGTTATTCTTTTTATGCTTTTATAAATATAATAGTTAAATATATATTCTTTTAATATTTCTAATGAAAAATATATTTTTTTATTAAAAAATCTATTCTTTTAATATTTTTTGTAAGAGATATGTACGAAGAAAATATTATTTTTTAATGTATTTTTTATTATCAAATATCTATTCAATTTTTATGTAATATTATTTTCAAAATTTCTTATTTTACAATTTTCTATTAAAAAATAAAACACTATGATCCTCATGTGTTTAATGAGTTCAAAAAAATAAATGCATCAATTAAATAAATAATCAATACATTACAAATTCAATATCCCAAATTTATCCCTAAATTTTATATAGATTTTCCATCAATGCCCATGCAATTAATACAAACAATGTATAATTTTTTAGCAATGTAGTAAAATCACAATGTAAAAACTTGGCTCATCATTTATACTTTTATAGGTTTATAGATTTATAGGTATATAGATGAAGATAAATATAGATTTTGTAGGTATATAGATACATTACAATTAGGCTCTAAAGTCAATTAATTATTAGTAATGATGAGGCATTTACGTCCTATTATTTTTATCTTTATATTACAATAATAATAAGTTTTATTTTGTTCAAGTTTGCAAAAGTCAATTAATTATTAGTAATGATGAGGCATTTATGTCCTATTATTTTTATCTTTATATTACAACAATAATAAGTTTTAATTTGTTAAAGTTTGCATGAAGGGTATTTCTGTCAATGCACAATCGGAAAACAATGTCAATTATACACACTTTTATAGGCATGAAGGGTATTTTTGTCAATGCACAATCGGAAAACAATGTTAATTATACACACTTTTATAGGTACTAGGTAAAGACACGTGCGACGCACGTGAAAATACATTTGTATTATCAATAATTGTTGTTAAAGAAATGAGATCAGAAGAGATTAATTTACAAAAAATTATATATTAATGATTTCATGCTATATTAGTCGATAGAAAATGAGTAATGCTACATGTGCAACCAAATTTGTACAATAATTCTTACAATTCAAAAAAACAATACAGAAATTTCATTTATCAAAATCTCTTGATAAATTAAATATAAAATCTCATTAGATAATAATAAAATCTCACGATATAATTGTTGTAAATATCGCAGTACGATATATTGGTTGTACCTTTAGCAAGATCCGTAGGAAATTCAATGTAATATAATTTTTACTACATGTATTATAAAATGAGTGCAAAAATATTTATTTAAAAATTTTATGTGTTATAAATCTAAGGATATTCTTGAATGGAAGGATTTCAAATCCATTGATTTCAATACATTCAAATGTATTTTTGTTATTCAGAGAAGTAACATCATAAACTTCAAATCCACTCATTTCATGTTTATATAGTAGTATTTCATGTTAATTATGATATTTTTCAAGTCCACCCAATAATAATGTTATTTGAAATTTATTCTACTTTATATAAATAATAATATGTAAATAAGTCATGTGTAGATTCAAGATTTTATATATTGTTTCATTGTTAACAATAAAATTATAATTCTAATCAATAAATTTGAAATCAATTTATCCAAGCGCAATCTAAATAAATTAATAATTGTTGAAAAACATATTAGTAATAAATATTATAATTTTGTATAAATTAGACATTGGAGAAAATATAATATAAAATTGATATCACAATAGTTATTAAAATTAAATTTGAGAGAAGAAAAAATATAATACATAACGTTGATCCACTTATTTTACCACGTGTTATTGATTTATGAAAAATAAAAATATAATATAGATAATATATTCTAAACCTTAAATTAAATTATTGCGTCAAATGTTTTCTTCTTTTATATTTTCAATTTATATTGCTTTCACGAATTTTTTTTTGTCATCAGTTTTTTCTTCTCTGTGAAAAAACAATATTCTCGTCCATCTTCATTAGCAAATCTTATGAGAAGAAATGTATATTCTTCTCTATTTGATGCATCTACAAATCTCCACACAAATTAAGTGTTTTGTAGAAAAAAAAAAGTTTGTTTCATCAAGCAAATAAAACCAAAGAATTTTGTTATTTCAGTATTCTACAAAATATTTATTTTTTGTAAAAAATATTTTAACTTAATCTACAAGAAAATAAAATCAATGAATTTTGGTTATTCTATCTTCTAGACAACTGACAAAATATGATTTAATTAATATTTTATTATATTTATCAAAAAGTGTTCAACTCTTAATGATATAACATATTTATGCAATATGTTAGGTAAATACAAAAATTCAAAATTATGATAACATATTTTTTTTATATTCCATACTATATTATTGGAAGTATTAAATTTGTATATATTAATTTTTTTCTGAGAAACTTCTTGCATATATAACTCATTCAAAAGATTATAGATTTACAAAATAAAACAAATTATATTCAATTTAATATTTTGTGAAAAATATATGTTCACTTCATCTACAAGCAAATAAAAACAAATAAATTTGACCTTTCTTATTATCAATCATAACCCATAAGGAGAAATATTGAGCAATAATGAATAATTTTTGTAAAGATTTATTAATAATAATTTTAAAAATTTACCTTCAAATATATGTCATTTCAGATTACATAAATCTATAATTGATTTACTTATATCCATCATTTATAAAACACATCTTCGTCAATTGCAAGATCATCAAATAAGTAATTGTTATAGTTTCTGATCTTTACAAAGACGAAAAATAGTTAAAATTAGTAAAACTGTATGTATTCAGTCATATATTGTTAAATTTTAATAATAAACTAAGGCTTTGAAAAATATTAGTTGGATTTTTTATAAAGAAAGATAGATAGAATAAATACTCACGAAATATTTATAAGGTCATCTTTCTTCTATATCTTATAATGCTTTGTACCATTTTTGTAAAATGTAATTAACCGTCGAACCTTCTTCGTAACACCAACCCACATGATTTAATTATTTGGATTCATTATTTTAATTCGTCGTTTTAAATTAATTATTCTCAATTAATGCAAAATAGAGGATATTTAATATCATGTCTTTACACAAATTATGTTTTTGTGGAAAAAATTCGCAATTATTTACAACCAAATAAAACAAAAGAATTTTGGTATTTCAATATTGTACAAACTAATTTTATTGGGAAAAATTTATTTTCGCTTCATCTATAAACAAATAAAACCCATGATTTTTTGTATTTCAATATTCTCAAATTAATATTTTGCGGAAAAAAATATGTTCAATTCATCTACAAGAAAATAAAAACCAAAGAATTTTGGAGTTTCAATCTTCTTGGCAACTTGATCCTTGGCCCTTGCCTAGCATAGGTAGATTGATAATCTTGACATCATCATAATAATTGATTTTACAAAAACTTCCTCACCAAATTAAAGATAAACTTCTTGCATTTATAAAAGCATTCATAAGATTATAAATCTACAAAATAAAATAAAGCACATTCAAACAAATATTTTTGTGAAAAACATTTGTTCACTTCATCTACAAGTAAATAAAAACCAAATAACTTTGACTTTGTCTATGGAGAAGTGGTGAATATTGCTAATGAATAATTTTTATAAAAATTTATTTATCGTAATTTTAAAAATTTACATTCAAAGATATATCTTTTAATGTTACAAAAACTATAACTGATTTGTCAATATATATCTCTTATAAAAATAATCATTCGTTAATTGCAAGAATCTCTCATAAAATAATTGTTATAGTTTCTAGCCTTTAAAAAGAGGAAAATATAGTTAAAATTAATACAAATATATTATTCAATCTTATATCGTTAAATTTTCATAATAAACCAAGGATTTGAACAATTGAACAATATTAGTTGACTTTCTTTTTTATAAAGAAATATAGATAAAATAAATATCAATGAAATATTTATTAGGATTATCTATATTTATATTTGATAATTCTTGTATCATTTTGTAAATGTAATTAAATATCGAACCTTCTTCATGACACCAACCTTGTTAAAACAAAAACAAAATTAGTTTAATTATTTGGTTTCATTAGTTTAATTCTTCATTTTAAAATAATTAATCTTAATGAACTTAAAATAAAAGATATTTAACATCATATCGTTATACAAATTAAGTTTTTGTGGAAAAAATATTTTCACTTTATTTACAAGAAAATAAAACAAAAGAATTTTGTTATTTTAATCTTCTACAAATTAACTTTTTTGTGAAAAAATCTACAAATTAAGTTTTTTGTAAAAAAATTCTTTTTCACTTCATCTATAAGCAAATAAAACCAATATATTTTGGTATTTCAATCTTTTCAAATTAATATTTTTTGTGAAAAAGGTTTGTTCAATTCATCTACAAGAAAATAAAAATCAAAGAATTTTAAAGTTTCAACTTTTTTGGCAACTTGATCATTATCTAACATAAATATAGTTTGACAATTTTATCCTTATCATAATAGCTGATTTGACAAAAACATCCTCACTAAATTTTTCATGTATATACAAACTAAGGACAAAGTTGACAATACACAATAGAAAAACTTTGACCTTGATTCACACTTTTATAATAACTAGTTAAAGACACGTGCGACGCACGTGAAAATACATTTCTATTATCAATAATTATTGTTAAAGAAATGAGATCAGAAGAGATTAATTTACAAAAAATTATATATTAATGATTTCATGCTATATTAGTCGATAGACAATGAGTAATGCTACATGTGCAACCAAATTTGTACAATAATTCTTACAATTCAAAAAAATCAATACAGAAATTTCATTTATTAAAATATCATTATAAATTAAATATAAAATCTCATTAGATAATAACAAAATCTCACGATATAATTTTTGTAAATATCACAGTACGATATATTGGTTGTACCTTTAGCATTATCCGTAGGAAATTCAATGTAATATAATTTGTACTACATGTATTATAAAATGAGTGCAAAAGATATTTGTTTAAAAATTTTATGTGTTATAAATATAAGGTTATTCTTGAATGAAAAGATTTCAAATCCATTGATTTCAATACATTCAAATGTATTTTTGTTATTCAGAGAAGTAACATCATAAACTTCAAATCCACTCATTTCATGTTTATATAGTAGTATTTCATGTTAATTATGATATTTTTCAAGTCCACCCAATAATAATGTTATTTGAAATTTATTCTACTTTATATAAATAATAATATGTAAATAAGTCACGTGTAGATTCAAGATTTTATATATTGTTTCATTGTTAACAATAAAATTATAATTATAATCCATAAATTTGAAATCAATTTATCCAAGCACAATCTAAATAAATTAATAATTGTTGAAAAACATAGTAGTAATAAATATTATAATTTTGAATAAATTAGACATTGGAGAAAATATAATATAAAATTGATATCACAATAGTTATTAAAATTAAATTTGAGAGAAGAAAAAGTATAATACATAATGTTGCCCACTTATTTTACCACGTATTATTGATTTATGAAAAATAAAAATATAATATAGATAATATATTCTAAACCTTAAATTAATTATTGCGTCAAATGTTTTCTTCTTTTATATTTTCAATTTATATTGCTTTTATGATTTTTTTTTTTGTCATCAGTTTTTCTACTCTGTGAAAAAACAATATTCTCGCCATCTTCATTAGCAAATCTTATGAGAAGAAATGTATATTCTTCTCTATTAGATGCCTCTGCAAATCTCCACACAAATTAAGTTTTTTGTAGGAAAAAAAAAGTTTGTTTCATCAAGCAAATAAAACCAAAGAATTTTGTTATTTCAGTATTCTACAAATTATATTTATTTTTTGTAAATATTTTAACTTAATATACAAGCAAATAAAATCAATGAATTTTGGTTATTCTATCTTCTAGACAACTGACAAAATATGATTTAATTAATAGTTTATTATATTTATCAAAAGGTGTTCAACTCTTAATGATATAACATATTTATGCAATATGTTATTTAAATACAAAAATTCAAAATTACGATAACATTTTTTTTATTTCATACTATATTATTGGAAGTATTAAATTTGTATATATTAATTTTTTTTCTGATAAACTTCTTGCATATATAACTCATTCGAAAAATTATAGATTTACAAAATAAAACAAATCATATTCAATTTAATATTTTGTGAAAAATATATGTTCACTTCATCTACAAGCAAATAAAAACAAATAAGTTTGATCTTTCTAATTATCAATCATAACAGAGAAATATTGAGTAATAATGAATAATTTTTGTAAATATTTATTCATTATAATTTTAAAAATTTACCTTCAAAGATAAGTCATTTCAGATTACATAAATCTATAATTGATTTACTTATATCAATCCTTTATAAAACACATCTTCGTCAATTGCAAGATCATCAAATAAGTAATTGTTATAGTTTCTGATCTTTACAAAGACGGAAAATAGTTAAAATTAGTAAAATGGTATGTATTCAGTCATATATTGTTAAATTTTAATAATAAACTAAGGCTTTGAAAAATATTAGTTGGATTTTTTTATAAAGAAAAATAGATAGAAGAATAAATACTCACGAAATATTTATAAGGTCATCTATCTTCTATATCCAATAATGCTTTGTATCATTTTTGTAAAATGTAATTAACCGTCGAATCTTCTTCATAACACCAACCCACATGATTTAATTATTTGGCTTCATTATTTTAATTCGTCGTTTTAAATTAATTATTCTCAATTAATGCAAAATAGAGGATATTTAATATCATGTCTTTACACAAATTATGGTTTTTGTGGAAAAAATTCGCAATATTTACAACCAAATAAAACAAAAGAATTTTGGTATTTCAATATTGTACAAACTAATTTTATTGGGAAAAAATTATTTTCGCTTCATCTATAAACAAATAAAACCCATGATTTTTTGCATTTCAATATTCTCAAATTAATATTTTGCGGAAAAAAATATGTTCAATTCATCTACAAGAAAATAAAAACCAAAGAATTTTGGAGTTTCAATCTTCTTGGCAACTTGATCCTTGGCCCTTGCCTTGCATAGGTAGATTGATAATCTTGACATCATCATAATAATTGATTTTACAAAAACTTCCTCACCAAATTAAAGATAAATTTCTTGCGCATATAAAATCATTCAAAAGAATATAAATCTACAAAATAAAATAAATCACATTCAAACAAATATTTTTGTAAAAAACATTTGTTCACTTCATCTACAAGTAAATAAAAACCAAATAACGTTGACTTTGTCTATGGAGAAGTAGTGTGTATTGCTAATGAATAAATTTTATAAAATTTATTTATCATAATTTTAAAAATTTACATTCAAATATATTTATTTTAATGTTACAAAAACTATAACTGATTTGTCAATATATATCTCTTATAAAAATAATCATTCGTTAATTGCAAGAATCTCTCATAAAATAATTGTTATAGTTTATAGCCTTTAAAAAGAGGAAAATATAGTTAAAATTAATACAAATATATTATTCAATCTTATATCGTTAAATTTTCATAATGAATCAATGCTTTGAACAATATTAGTTGACTTTCTTTTTGATAAAGAAATATAGATAAAATAAATATCAATGAAATATTTATTAGGATTATCTATATTTATATCTGATAATTCTTGTATCATTTTGTAAATGTAATTAAATATCGAACCTTCTGCATGACATCAACCTTGTTAAAACAAAAACAAAATTAGTTTAATTGTTTGGCTTCAATAGTTTAATTCTTCATTTTAAAATAATTAATCTTAAAGAAACGTAAAATAAAAGATATTTAACATCATATCGTTATACAAATTAAGTTTTTGTGGCAAAAATATTTTCACTTTATTTACAAGAAAATAAAACAAACGAATTTTGTTATTTTAATCTTCTACAAATTAACTTTTTTGTGAAAAAATCTACAAATTAAGTTTTTTGTGAAAAAATTATTTTTCACTTCATCTATAAGAAAATAAAACTAATATATTTTGGTATTTCAATCTTTTCAAATTAATATTTTTTGTGAAAAAAGTTTGTTCAATTCATCTACAAGAAAATAAAAATCAAAGAATTTTAAAGTTTCAGCTTTTTTGGCAATTTGATCATTATTTAACATAAATGTAGTTTGACAATTTTGTACCTTTCATAATAACTGATTTGACAAAAAAATCCTCAATTCCTCACTAAATTTTTCCTGTATGTACAAACTAAGGACAAAGTTGACATTACACAATAGAAAAACTTTGACCTTGATTCACACTTTTATAATAATAATAATAATAATAATAATAATAATAAATAATAATAATAATAATTGTATAGATTTGATAATAATAATAATAATAATAAATAATAATAATAATAATAATAATAATAAATGTAGTTTGTCAATTTTGTCCTTATCATAATAACTGATTTGACAAAAATATCCTCACTAAATTTTTCCTGTATATACAAACTAAGGACAACGTTGACATTACACAATAGAAAAACTTTGACATTGATTCACACTTTTACAATATGTATAGACTAGTTAAAGACACGTGCGACGCACGTGAAAATACATTTCTATTATCAATAATTGTTGTTAAATAAATGAGATCAGAAGAGATTAATTTACAAAAAATTATATATTAATGATTTCATGCTATATTAGTCGATAGACAATGAGTCATGCTACATGTGCAACCAAATTTGTACAATAATTCTTACAATTCAAAAAAATCAATATAGAAATTTCATTTATTAAAATCTCATTATAAATTAAATATAAAATTTCATTAGATAATAACAAAATCTAACGATATAATTTTTGTAAATATCGCAGTACGATATATTGATTGTACCTTTAGCATTATCCGTAGGAAATTCAATGTAATATAATTTGTACTACATGTATTATAAAATGAGTGCAAAAGATATTTGTTTAAAAATTTTATGTGTTATAAATCTAAGGTTATTCTTGAATGGAAGGATTTCAAATTCATAGATTTCAATACATTCAAATGTATTTTTGTTATTTTAGAGAAGTAACATCATAAACTTCAAATCCACTCATTTCATGTTTATATAGTAGTATTTCATGTTAATTATGATATTTTTCAAGTCCACCCAATAATAATGTTATTTGAAATTTAATTTACTTTATATAAATAATAATATGTAAATAAGTAATGTGTGGATTCAAGATTTGATATATTGTTTTATTGTTAACAATAAAATTATAATTATAATCCATAAATTTGAAATCAATTTATCCAAATGCAATCTAAATAAATTAATAATTGTTGAAAAACATAGTAGTAATAAATATTATAATTTTGAATAAATTAGACATTGGAGAAAATATAATATAAAATTGATATCACAATAGTTATTAAAATTAAATTTGAGAGAAAAAAAATATATAATACATAACGTTGCCCACTTATTTTACCACGTATTATTGATTTATGAAAAATAAAAATATAATATAGATAATATATTCTAAACCTTAAATTAATTATTGCGTCAAATGTTTTCTTCTTTTATATTTTCAATTTATATTGCTTTTACTATTTTTTTTTGTCACCAGTTTTTCTACTCTGTGAAAAAAAATATTCTCGTCATCTTCATTAGCAAATCTTATGAGAAGAAATGTATATTCTTCTCTATTTGATACCTCTACAAATTTTCACACAAATTAAGTGTTTTGTAGGAAAAAAAAGTTTGTTTCATCAAGCAAATAAAACAAAAAAATTTTGTTATTTTAGTATTCTACAAATTATATTTATTTTTTGTAAATATTTTAACTTAATATACAAGCAAATAAAATCAATGAATTTCGGTTATTCTATCTTCTAGACAATTGACAAAATATGATTTAATTAATATTTTATTATATTTATCAAAAAGTGTTCAACTCTTATTGATATAACATATTTATGCAATATGTTATTTAAATACAAAAATTCAAAATTACGATAACATTTTTTTTATATTTCATACTATATTATTGGAAGTATTAAATTTGTATATATTAATTTTTTTTCTGAGAAACTTCTTGTATATATAACTCATTCGAAAGATTATAGATTTACAAAATAAAACAAATCATATTCGATTTAATATTTTGTGAAAAATATATGTTCACTTCATCTACAAGCAAATAAAAACAAATAAATTTGATCTTTCTGGTTATCAATCATAACTCATAAGGAGAAATATTGGGCAATAATGAATAATTTTTGTAAAGATTTATTCATAATAATTTAAAAAATTACCTTCAAAGATATGTCATTTCAGATTACATAAATCTATAATTGATTTACTTATATCCATCATTTATAAAACACATCTTCGTCAATTGCAAGATCATCAAATAAGTAATTGTTATAGTTTCTGATCTTTACAAATACAGAAAATAGTTAAAATTAGTAAAACTGTATGTATTCAGTATATTGTTAAATTTTAATAATAAACTAAGGCTTTGAAAAATATAAGTTGGATTTTTTTATAAAGAAAAATAAATAGAATAAATACTCACGAAATATTTATAAGGTCATCTTTCTTCTATATCCAATAATGCTTTGTATCATTTTTGTAAAATGTAATTAACCGTCGAACCTTCCTCATAACACCAACCCACATTATTTAATCATTTGGTTTCATTATTTTAATTTGTCGTTTTAAATTAATTATTCTCAATCAATGCAAAATAGAGGATATTTAATATCATGTCTTTACACAAATTATGGTTTTTGTGGAAAAAATTCGCAATATTTACAACCAAATAAAACAAAAGAATTTTGGTATTTCAATATTGTACAAACTAATTTTATTGGGAAAAATTTATTTTCGCTTCATCTATAAACAAATAAAACCCATGATTTTTTGTATTTCAATATTCTCAAATTAATATTTTGCGGAAAAAAATATGTTCAATTCATCTACAAGAAAATATAAACCAAAGAATTTTGGAGTTTCAATCTTCTTGGCAACTTGATCCTTGCCTAGCATACCTAGATTGATAATCTTGACATCATCATAATAATTGATTTTACAAAAACTTCCTCACCAAATTAAAGATAAATTTCTTGCATATATAAAATCATTCAAAAGAATATAAATCTACAAAATAAAATAAATCACATTCAAACAAATATTTTTGTAAAAAACATTTGTTCACTTCATCTACAAGTAATAAAAACCAAATAACTTTGACTTTGTCTATGGAGAAGTAGTGTGTATTGCTAATGAATAAATTTTATAAAAATTTATTTATCATAATTTTAAAAATTTACATTCAAAGATATATATTTTAATGTTACAAAAACTATAACTGATTTGTCAATATATATCTCTTATAAAAATAATCATTCGTTAATTGCAAGAATCTCTCATAAAATAATTGTTATAGTTTATAGCCTTTAAAAAGAGGAAAATATAGTTAAAATTAATACAAATATATTATTCAATCTTATATCGTTAAATTTTCATAATGAACCAATGCTTTGAACAATATTAGTTGACTTTCTTTTTGATAAAGAAATATAGATAAAATAAATATTAATGAAATATTTATTAGGATTATCTATATTTATATCTGATAATTCTTGTATCATTTCGTAAATGTAATTAAATATCGAACCTTCTGCATGACACCAACCTTGTTAAAACAAAAACAAAATTAGTTTAATTATTTGGCTTCAATAGTTTAATTCTTCTTTTTAAAATAATTAATCTTAATGAACGTAAAATAAAAGATATTTAACATCATATCGTTATACAAATTAAGTTTTCGTGGAAAAAATATTTTCACTTTATTTACAAGAAAATAAAACAAACGAATTTTGTTATTTTAATCTTCTACAAATTAACTTTTTTGTGAAAAAATCTACAAATTAAGTATTTTGTGAAAAAATTCTTTTTCACTTCATCTATAAGCAAATAAAACCAATATATTTTGGTATTTCAATCTTTTCAAATTAATATTTTTTGTGAAAAAAGTTTGTTCAATTCATCTACAAGAAAAAAAATCAAAGAATTTTAAAGTTTCAGCTTTTTTGGCAATTTGATCATTATCTAACATAAATGTAGTTTGACAATTTTGACCCTATCATAATAACTGATTTGACAAAAACATCCTCAATTCCTCACTAAATTTTTCCTGTATGTACAAACTAAGGACAAAGTTGACATTACACAATAGAAAAACTTTGACCTTGATTCACACTTTTATAATATAAAATAATAATAATAATAATAATAATTGTATAGATTTGATCATTATCTAACATAAATGTAGTTTGACAATTTTGTCCTTATCATAATAACTGATTTGACAAAAACATCCTCACTAAATTTTTCCTGTATGTACAAACTAAGGATAAAGTTGACATTACACAATAGAAAAACTTTGACCTTGATTCACACTTTTATAATATGTATAGATAATATGTATAGATATATAGATTTGTTAAAGTTTGCCTGAAGGGTATTTTTGTCATTGCACAATTGGAAAACAATGTCTTTTATCTACATTTTATAGGTATATAGATATATAGATTTTACTTATTAAATCAAAATCAGCTCCCTACATTCCCGAAAAATAAACAAATTACATCGTTTATGAACGAATAAATGAATATATGTGCAAAACTAAACGTGTGAGTTGAATGGGGTGTACAGCAACTTATGGAACTCTGATTTGTTAGCCTTCGTAGTAGTATTTGGAAATGAACTCTCTCTTGACAAGTTCTTCGCAACCTTTGAAAATCTAACTTCGTAACCAACAAATAACCATATGTCACTGTCACGTCCCGGAGTAACTTATGTTGTCTCATTTTTAAGCTACAAAATTCTTACATCTTAGCCATTCTCACAGCTGCATGTTTTCACGCTAGCTTTTCCCGTGATGCTGTAACCTAATATGTTCATGCAATTTCAAAGCTTCCGAAGTGAAGCTCTCCAAAGCCTGAAAAATCGGAACTAGGCCACTTTGTAAACTACTAGAAACTGCATCATGCACTAAATTCACCGCATCCTCGTGCTTTATTCTCTCTTCTGACAATCTATGGCTCGTGGAATTCAAGTCCACTTTTAGATTGTCCAATGGCAACACTCCATTATCTGATGGAAATAACAACAACCCAGTCTTGATTGACATTGCATCTTGTTCGTGCTCAAGTTTTCCCCCGTCAAAATGAGGTGTTCTGAGATGTTTCTCATAATCTTTCGAAAGATATTCAGCTTTCAGCCTCTGTCGTCCTTCCTCATCTTGTTTTTCTCCTAGCTGTCTTAATATTGTTGCAAAGTTATTCATGGCACCTGCCACCCTCGCCTCGGAAATTTTTTCCATTGCTTGATGCCAATCATTACAGATAACGAAAATGGGAGGAGCTCCAAGCTGGCCTGGGGAGTAAGGAACAGGTCCATCAGAAGTCTCCTCTATTTCATACTGAAGGCAAAGCAGAAGCCACTTGTTCAAGGATTCAACATAAGATTTTTGAAAGCCAATCCAATCACTAAAATGGCCACACCACAGACTAAGCTCCCTTTCAAGCACAGTGGTAGTCCTGGAGCTCAAATCAGTTTGGAGACCAGTGTTGACTTTAAGCTTCCGCATTTTACTTTCCATGATGGCTTGAAACTGTTTTTGATGGAACTTGAGCATTGCCTTCCACATTCTGATCAACCTATAGAGCATGACACCATCGGTTGAATAAAATTCACATGAAACCTAAAAAACGAAATAACTGAAGCTATTTCTTGAGGACATAAAAAGTTTGCTGTGGCAAAATATACAGACATCGAGTAACTAAGTAGCGAAAAGATATAATAACGATTTTCAGTAACCAGTTAGGATTATATGCAGTCTTCTAGACCAATTAACAGACAAGCGCATTCACAGAACAACAAATTCTAAGAAAATGGGGGTGATCATGGAGTATATTTAATGGCAAAATATCACCTGCAGTTATATGCTATTTTCTATAGTAATGGAAACAGATCAATCCATAATTAGCTGAGTTTTCAAAATGAAACAATTGTAAGAGCATTATGCAACTAATTAAATGAAAATTGTGAAAACAAAACTACCAGGCATTGAGCCTTTCGTACCCGTGAATTAATGAGGCAACCTGGGGTTGTAATTCTTCTTCCCTCAACTCATGTATCCTGCTCGAAATACCATCAATTGCTTTAATGCTAACATCAAGCTTTGTTCGTAATCTTCTGATAGAAGCTTGAGCAGCATCAAGCTTGGTAGCCTCTGCTCCTCCCTCATCTAAAATTTTAAGCCTCTTGCACTGCTTTTCATACTTGACACGAATTCTTTCTTCATCCTAATCACAATACCACTTATTAAGACTGCATTGTGATATAAAAAATGAAAATTATTGATGTAGGGCAGGGCATTCAATGACCCTTAAAATGAGGTTTAACACATGAAGCTTTTGGATTCAGCTTAAATTTGTGAGTTACTACATGCATGGACAAAAGCCAACAGATACTAACTCACTACCTAACCCTTAAGAATCGAATTCTAATGATGTAATATCTGAATCACACTGAGCATAGAAATAATATTTTGTTAGATAACAAGTTCTGTATACAAAAGCACTGGTTTATTACTTGAGACATTCATCTAGTACTTGGACATATACCTACCAATGCAAAAGTTTTTCTCTGCTTTTAATGTTGAGCAAATATCATAAGCAGAAGTATATCTTGTTGATGAACAAATGGGAAAAGATAAAACCCAATTGACTTAAGAACCCCACAAAACCAGAGTACCAAGCAAACACCTGTGCAAGCTTGAACAAACAGCATCAAAACGAAGAAACACAGAATAGGATGGTACCAAGTATCAGAAAAGAACACAGCTTAATCAATTTTACCTTTACTTCTTTGTATAACTTTGTCTCCCAAGCAAGCAGCTTATCCAGCGTGGAAGAGTGGCTGCAAGCCTTCGTGTTTAAATCCTTGTCAACATCTTCAAAGTAAGATTTTGCCAACTTCGTCGTTCCAGAAGCTAATTTTACAGATTTAATTGATGAAGCATCCTGTGTTGACACGGACGGAGCAATATGACATATTATCCGGGATAGAGTTACTGAAATAAAAGTTTGGACAATTTAGTTTCCACAAAATTCGAAGATCATTTTGTCTCTCAATAGCAGCATCGGGCACTTTCATAATTAAGAAATCCAGCAGGTCAAATTGATGGATGGATATACATAAGGAACCATATAACATGATTCTGGATGCAAAGGAACCATTAAATGGACTAATTAAATCAAATAAATGACTAAATAATAAGAGTAAATAAAGACAACAAAATAAGCAAACTATAACACACGGAAAATTAAACCATGAATCAAAATAAATTGATGGATGAGAGAGATATAAAGAACAGCACCTTTAAGAAAGCTGGACTGATGCGGTAGCTTCCACACCTCAAGCATCATGGCTACCTCTTTTCCAAAACCAGAAGCAATCTCGAAATCATCTCTGATTTCAGCAACAACCTCCCGCAGATCCCGATTGTCATGAGGTGACAATGGAGTTACACCACTACACTTGGAAGAATCAGCATCCTGGTTTGATGCATCCTCCACCTCAAAAGTCACACCTTTCTTCTTCAGTAGATTTCTCATCCACAATCTTTGACACATAAGTTTCCGGGCTGTACTTCTCAGCCGACAAACTAATTCCAACACTCTGGGAATGACCAACCCACGAAGTCCGCTTCTGAGATGGTGGTGATGGTAATGGTTTTAAGATTTCCTTGAGATACTGCTTTTCATTCTCGCCACTATGCCTAGATGGCAATGATAATTTCTCGCTTTCATCACTACTCCATGAAGTCACTGATCTTGAACGATCCTCACTTTTATGCAGTGGGACCGATCTTGAACTACCCACAATTTCACGTGTCCGTGCTGAGTTTGAATCACTAATTTTCCTCATCGATACTGCCTTAGGATGAGGGGCGCTCGCTTTAGATCTTTTTTTCACTTCAGCTTCCGTTCTCTTTCCCTTGAGAAAATCATTAGACGCCTCATTCTCAGTATCTTCCTCCAGATCAGGAATCCCTTCCCTCTCCCTCAGCTCATTTGAATCTGGGCTGCTGGTATTTGACCCATGGCCATATCTGCCACTCGAATAATAACTTAGGTACCCATTATCTGACACATCAAAGGGGTTAAAAAAATCCCAACCCGATGCTTTAGGTGAAGGTGGAGGCGGCGCCTCTTTTTCTTTACTTTCATTTACACTACGATCATTACTCGTCGTTGCAGGTGAACCCCAACTAAAATACGCATAATTACCGCCATAACCTGAATTCCCATAACCTGCTGGAGAATTCCAATATGACTCCGAGTGGCTGTAAGTCGCCTCAGTTGGTGGCTCCTGAATCACTGTTCTTATCTCCGGCGCTGACTTGTTCATGTAATACACATTTGAATTGCTCGCATAATGCAAAGGCTGTCCCAGCGGCTGCCCTCCTGGTTGGTACCAACGATTAATTTGAGGTTCCCCAAATGAACGCGGGGGGTATGAATAAGAAAATGAGTCCACATAAGGATTATTGATCACTTCATCGCCATAGCTATGTCCATAACCATTGACAACCCCACGCGGATGATGAGGTGACGATTCAGCCTCGTCATGTAAGCTTACTTCAAAATCAAAATCGTTCTCTTTCTGCTCATGCACGTGCCGTTCATTAAGCTGATGGTCGTCATCAGAATCATGATGATGATCATGACGGTTATTATGATTATGATCTTCGGAATCTCCATCATCGTCAGAAGAAGAATCCGATAGATTCAAGTGCGACCCAACCTCATCCTCATTATCATGCAAACGCAATTCATCAACATTGTCCTTTTGTATCTTCGAAATCGCTGGCAAAATCAAAGAAGGCGAGGAAACAGAGGAAGAAAGAGCCTCGTCAACAAGCTCCTCTTCCACGAACTTCCGGAGCGCATCCCCGACATCTTTCAGCGACCGGAAGTAAGAAACATGCGCTGCGGCGAGGGCGAAGCGGTAGTTCACGGCTGCACTTATAAGTTCCCGCCGCTCACGGCAGCGAACTACAAGCGGCGAATCCTCAGCCTTAGACCCAACGCACCCCATGCGAAAACAAAATCATAGGAAGTGAATTTCTGTGTAGTAGCTTACCTCAGCTACAAACCACAGATCGATTTGGGAAACTGTTCAGCTGCACCGTGAAAGAGCGAGAGAGATCTGGTAACCGTTCATCTGCAACGCAATGTACTAGCGTTGATGCAGAGTGTACAATTGTGAATCCATGAATTGGTATTACTTTAGTGATGCGAGCGGAAAAACGCGGCAAGTTAGAACGGACTAAATTTAGCAAGAAAGGCAACTCTAAATCCGACCGTCAAAATACAAGGAGGTGAATCTTGGTCGTCCATACAAAGAATGGTTTTCTTCATTTGCAATCCACCTAGAAACTGTTATTTTATACCATTATCTGTTTAAAATAATAGTTCATTATAACATTTTGTAATACTTTCGATAATTTAAAAAGATAATATGTGAATTTTTAAATTAAAAAAATTAGATATTAAAGTTACAATTAAATTATATGAAAAGTATTACTTATAAATAAATATGATTTTTTCATAAAAAATTATGAGTGTCATAAAGTCGGATCACTAAGGACACCAATATTATTAGTCTAAACGCATATAGTATTTTCGTAAAAATATATTCACTTAAGGTTTCAACCTTTATAGATATATATATCCAATTTTATCTTAAAATAAAAGAAATTAATAATCTAAAACATTTCATAAAATATTTGGTGACATAGTTATTAATTAAATGTAAGTTTTTTTAAAAAAAAAAAATAGAGAGAAATTAGTTGAGACCGGCTTGATATCACTTTATTTGAAGTTCTTTGATGGGCCCACTGAAACTCTTCGTGGGCCCAAATCAAACGTTTGGACAATGATTTCTTTAGAAATTTCAAATATATAAAATAATTTTTCGAATTTTTTTAATATTATAGAGTTAATTGGACTCCTTAAAACATGTGTTATATTTGCATAGAAGTGATTTATATTTGTAAAAGCATTTAAGTGACGTTATATTTTGGTTGTTGAATTTTCGTTGTCTTTGCATCAAAGTAGGCAATCAAAGATTTTCCAATCGCTGTCCAATTCTAACACAAGAATTTGATGGTTAACCTAATCTTAACTCAAGGGAACTTTCAAAATCAAGAAAAAAACAAACATTTGTGTGCAACACATCTATCTACCATATCAAATAATATTAATGAGACTATAATTTTAATTATTTGCTTTCATAACTATGTATTATAAAAAAAAAGAAAAAAGTCGCCCTCGATCACTCCAAATCTTCATTTATTTGTCAAGAACATAAAATATTAAGATAAATAGAGTTTTTATGTGAGATGAGTTGATCTTTTTCATACATGTATTTAAAAATAATATTATTTTTTTAAAATAATATTTTTTTATAGTTTGGGTCGAGTCGGAGATCTGTTTCACAAAATTTACATATGAGAGCCAGGTACATAGCCAGAAAAATATTCGAGCCTGGTTTAATTGCGATAATATGGGCGTGCAAAATTTTTATATTTTTTATTAAGAAAACTATTTGTTTTATTCTTTTGCTAAAATACCAAAAAATATTATAACACAATTTTGTAATAATTTTAATGTTCGAAAAGTGGTTTGAGTGAACAAAGTTAAGAAAATAAAAATTAAAAAACTAAAATTCACGAACCATTTTTTTAGAAATAAACTAATAAAATCTTTAACAAAATCTACATTATAAGTTGAAAATCGATATTCTATAAATACTTAATATTATATTTTTCAAAAAATCGACAAAAAAGATCTGATTGTAAAACTAGTCAGAATAATTATTCAACAAAAATAATAAACAAAATAATAAAAGCTAATTGCAGTGACAGAGACATTGAATGCACCTTCTCATTTTCTTGTGCTTGAACAAATATAAGCATGAATCGGAACATATTCATAGGTAAAGTTTGATCTTTTACGCACAAGACAATAATTTAATTTAATTTGAAAAAAGGTTAGTGAGTTGAATTATTTTTAATAATTATTTTGTGGATGAAGAAAAATTTTGAACTGATCTAAAAATACATATATACTAATAAAGTTTTGGGTGGCTTTGTCCTATGTGAGGTCTCATATGAATTTTTCCCTAAGAAAAAATATAAGAGATTTCATACGATATTTTAAAAAAAAAATCGGTCTCCCATTTTATTTTATAAGATCTGTTTTTTTAAAAAAAAAATTAAAAGAACATAACTATTATATTAACAACTTATTATTTTTACTACATAAAATATTATAATTTATGAGTTCCTATAATAATGTACAACATATCGAGAAACTAATAGATCCATATTGAGAAATTTATAAAGATTTTCCGGTTGAAGTGTATTTGGTTACCTTGAACGAAAGCACCTTGATCTGCACCATAAAACATCTTCTTTCTGAATGCCTCAGTATATCATCCATTGTTGCGCAAGCCCCGACCTGCGCAGAAACAGTACGTAAAAATCAAATTTTAGCCACTGTGTCGGCCATGAATGTCCTCCTCCGTCTTCCCGTCGCGCAAAAGATACCGACCTAGCATATATACTAGGTGCTATATACTGGCACTATAAAAATTCCCTATGAAGGAATTTAAAGCTAAGACAGCAGGCTACTGCAGAAAGAACCAGAGTTCCACATTTGAATTTCATCTGAAGCAGCATTTGATACCGAGCTCTGCAGTGCTTAAGTAGCTCTTGATAAACGATTTATCCCTCGAGGGCTCGAACAAGAGACTGGATTTCGAGTTGGAGTCTAGCGAGTGAACAGATATGGATGGAATCAGGACTTTGCTGATTTGAATTGATTCCAAATTATTCTCAGTTAATGCGGCTCCAGAAATCAAAGACGAAGACAAAAAATAAAGGGAAAAAAACGTAACATGGACTAAAATAATTTGCCAACTAAAAGTTGAAAATCTTTTATTCCAAATTACTGCATCCAAATATCTAGCCAGGTTTCAGCAGTCAGATCTCTTTTTTCCTTTCCATTTTTTTTTGCCAAGCGGACTTCGTGATTAGTCTAATGAATGTCTCATAGTAAAAAATTAGTGCAAATGATCAAACAAATTCAATGAATGAAGACGAGAATCGTGACACAAACTAATAAAATTGCATTGCAAAACTGCCACCATATTAACAGAGCATGTTCCCCCGCTGCAAACATGAAGACAATACACAGTTCAAAAAAGCCAGTTAAGACTAATGTTTCCAAGCCAAATGAGTAGTGGAAATTGTGCCAAGGCAATGAAGAGCAGAAGATAATGATGCCTGCTTGAATCGTAAGTCCTCACTTCAGCAAAAAGAACCCTCTTCATAGTTTTCACCAAGAAAATTCCCATGCACAAACACGTCCATGGCAACATGAAGTAGTATGCGTATGTCCAAAAGATTTTTCCCAAGACAGCTAGAGACAGTCCAGTAAAAGTATATCCGGCATACGCCACAATATCGAGTAATGGCGCCTCACCGCTACCCAGTGAGAACAGTGTCATTTTCAGAAGGGCTACTTGAAAAGTCCAGCCTACAACTCCCTTTGCGAAAAGCCAGTTTACAGCTTCGGGGCTAAACCTGGCAAGGGATGTACAGTTATTAGGAAGAGGAGATAAGTTCTAATGACGAGTGATGCGCTAAAACAGATACAAAGTGGAATTCAAAGTACACTCGTTCACTTCAACTTATAGAAGAAAAATAAAATATTGAACAAATCACTAGTGAAGAGATGGTATACAGGGGGAGGACCACAGGGTATTTATTATACTCTAAAAAATACAATTCAAAGATTGTAAATGGTTCATAAAAACTCATCTGCATAATCATTTGATAATTATGATGAACCATGGAAAAGAAAAGAAAATTAAATCGACACGACATATATAGAAAGAAATGATGAACTTACTTTCCATGAAGACCTAATGATAAACCAGCAAGAACAACATAGGTTCCAAATGCCAACAAAGGAATATACAAGTCAGGGGCATTGATATCATAGATTGGAGGCTTATACGAGAGCCTGCCACCAACAGGCTCTGTAATTCTTGTCCAGTGGCCCTAAAGAACACCACCAAAACATAAGTGAAAACTACTTTCCAAGGAAAAAAATTCCAACAAGAAAACAGAAGTAATAAAATGCAAGTGCATTTACAAGTATCAAGAGGATAATAATATCTCACCCTGTGTAGGAATGGGAAAAGAACAACCTTCAGTTTGTTCTTCACATAATGATCATTGACTTGGAAATAGTATTGAGGGTCGGAAAAATACCTGCTAATCTGTTTGCAATAATAATTGAAAGCCAATGAAGGAAAAAAATTATATCATGAGGAATTGTACACAGTGACATCCAATATTCTTTTCAGCACAATAAGCAACCAGCATATCCAATCATGGAAGCTTAAACAAATAAATGGTCATGATCCGATATGCTACTTACATTGCTTTGCACATATTCGGAGCTAGATCCTAAAATTTTTTCTCCATAAGCACCCAATCCACCTCTAATGAATCCCGAACTTGCACCATAAAACGTATTCCCAAAAAGATTTGGCTGCGTGTTAGGTGGTCTAGGAACCCCAGGCTGTGGTCCAAGATTATCATACATCTCCGTAAATCAGGCAAACTCTGCAATTTAATACATCAGGCCATAAGGGAATCCCTAAAATGAAAAATAACTAAACAGCGTTTCCAGAAATGTTAAAAAGTATTTTTTTTCCCGAGATGGATCAAGAACACACATAAATGAACACTTACATTGGAGAAATTTTAGAACTCAATCCTTTCAATTCAGAAACTAACACTGCTACCGACACTTTCCAGGAAAATAAATCCGATCTCCTAGATCAAGAACTCAAAATATCAAACAAGATTCAAACTACCCATCCTTTTTTTGTATTGAAGTAACTTTAATAATAAATATTTTTAAAAAATAAATCACTGCATGTTATCTGCAACAAAAACTTCTGATCACAAGGCTCATATGCATAAACTTTAAATAACCCACCCACGTTTCGAAATAATAAACTCAAATCAAGGAAAAAAACCACAGCTACTCAATCTGTTTAATAAAAACAGTCTTGCATCAGCATTACGAACGCAAAACAACATCAACGGATCTTACTGCCAACAGTAACTACTACAGATCGAATCCTTGAATAATCGATACGAAGCGGAGAACCCGTGCAAAATCGGATCCGGCGGGCACGAGCAGCACAACGCTGGGATTCCAAGAACACGATTTACCAGGATATATCTAACGGAGAAACACAAGAAGCGTATCAATCGACATATGGAAGTGAATTCCCCGAATATATCTTCTCCTCGAAGGCGACTATGAAAATTGGAATTCGCAGTTCTGTTGATGGGTTCTCAATTCTCAGACGTGGTAATGGGTTGGGCTATTTATTGTTCGAATATGGGCTGGACGTAAATGGGCCAACCTCTTTTTTGAACCGTAACAACTGTAATTGGACAGACTACTCTCTATCAGAACTCTTTGAAATACTAATTCATGTTAATTATTTTTTGGAAAAATTAAAGATCCGTAAAATGTAAATTTTGGAGCAAGAAGTTCACGATAGAAATGATTGACAAAAACTTGTCTGAGACAGTCTTGAAAGTTCAGTTTCCACAAGGTGAACGTGATGAGGGTGAGTGTTGTGTGTATCAGAATGTAGGTGTTGTGCGTAGGTGTTGTAACACCCACGACAACATGCAGCGAAAATTATAGTTTAACACATTAACACACAACCGGAATGACAAACGATACGAGAGACGAGATATAAATTATGCACAAGTATAAAATACTTGCGCGGTGCCTCATGGCAAAATAATTCACTAGAAAAACTTGTAAGTTTACAACAAAAACCAATACTAGTGAAAGAATAAAACAACTCCCCAAATAAGGCGAGTAGAAACCAATTGCATCCTAAGCCTCTAACAAACCGTATAGCCAATATACAGAGGATGCAACAACTGAGAAATGAAAAGTCTTCAAAAATTAACACAGTATTAGGTGTTGTCTTCAGATGTTGTCAGTACTTCACAGCAACACTTTACCAATGGGCACGAGCTTGCTGCGATATCAAAATGATTCTCAGTAAAAATTCGTCTCTCCGGAATTGTTATACTCTATATCGTCACACCTTTTTCTTCTCCTTTGAGTCCTATTTAACATCGAGAAAAAAAAACAATTTCATTAGGAAACAAACTCTTTTTAAAACAAGGATAATATCTTAAAGATATTGTGATATCATATCTTAAAGATATTATGAGTCATATCAAATATAGTCTTATATCACATATTGAATTTATACGAGATCATATCTACAATTTCGAGATTATTCTCATGTCTAGAAAGATAAAATATTAAAGATAAAAAGGAAAATATATCAAGGAATAAAATTCCTTTCTAAGTCTCACGGGTCGTATTTTGTGTGACAAATCTCTTATTTGAGTCATCCATGAAAAAAATATTACTTTTATGCTAAGAGTATTACTTTTATTGTGAATATCGGTAGGGTTGACTCAACTCACATATAAGATTCGTGATACCGTCTCACAAGAGATCTACTCGGAATGATTTATGAGTACTTGATAAAAAAAAATTTAATCTGCGGTTTCCATGTCAAAAAAATGTAAAAATAAATTAATTTAGGCATCCTAGGAAAATTGGCAAGTGAAAAACTTCACTTCTGGCAGTATTTTATGTTTTAAACAGATTCGATTTACACTTTAATTTCGGTTTTATATAAAAAAATTTAGTAGCTTGTAAATAAAAAATACTACGTAAACAAACAATTAATTTTACATCAATTTTAAGTTCAATTTCAGTCAATATACAACCAAAATTTTAGTCTAATTAATGTATAACTGTATTTTAATACTATTTAAAGTCGAAAACAATATTTAACCAACTATTTGAGATATGACAAGGACTGTTTAATCATACACAAAAAACTCTTATGATATCACCTCGCAGTTCAATTTTGTTATACATTTCTCCAACCGACCAGATTCATAAAAAATATTATTTTTTATGTCAAATATATTACTTTCATGCTAGATACGATTTAGATTGATCTGTATCATAGATATATAAACAGTGATATAACCTCCATCATGTTGAGTTATGTGTTAGATTAATCAACGAAAAATAAATTAGATAAATTATTTGCTTATCGCATGAATGAGTTATCTATTATCGACCTATTTATATGATCCATGTAAATCTATTTATATATAGATTTTATTATAAAATGTCAATATTTATCGAAAATAAAAATGCACACACAACACAATTAGTGGGATGATTCACAACCATGCACGACATATCGTTATTGTTTTCGGCATGAAAATCGATAGGTCTCTTGTGGTTGTTCATGCAAAATTAATTGCGATACGAGAGGGCCTCATATTGGTGCAAAAACGATGATCAACGATTCAACATATACTTATATCTCCACCAATAACACAAAACATTAAAATTATATCAAGATTTTAATTTAGAGTAGGCCTTTTGTGAGACGGTCTCACGAATCTTTATCTGTGAAACGGGTAAACCCTACCGATATTCACAATAAAAAGTAATAATCTTAGCATAAAAAATAATACTTTTTCATGGATGACCAAAATAAGAGATCTGTCTCACAAAATACAATCTATGAGACCGTCTAAAACAAGTTTTTGTTTTTTAAATTAATAGATTTGGTTTTTTTTTTCAAATTGGTATTGACTAATAGTATAAATAAAATTAAAATTTAATATTTGAAAATATTAATTTTTTAGCTCAATTTTGTGAACTTATATATATATGTATATGTACAGTGCGTGTGTGTGTGAAACAATATATGTCGTAACGCGTTCGTTTAGTGTTGGAACCGCGTCTGAATATATATATATATGTGTGTGTGTGTGTGTGTGTATTCATCATAGTACACGTTAAACTTTTCCACGAAGCCATTTATTTAATCATCGTTCAGCTCAAAATCAGACTACCCAAACACTTCGTTGTTGTTCTTCGAAATTCAGACTGCCCCAAAATTGTCATTTATCAGCTGGTCAGTTTGTAAGGTCGAGCTCCTTAGCTATCGATGAATATGTGTGGAAGGGTGTACGCCAAAGCATTGGGGTTGTACCTTTTGGCTTGGACAGCTGCAGCTGTTGATCATCCTCAGACGGTTGGCAAGAGTCAACCAAAATCAGGCAAAGGCTTTGGGTCTTCTGTGATTTTCCCCGTCACCGGAAATGTTTACCCTTTAGGGTGTGACACTGATTTTTAATATGCTTTTCTTGTTGTATGTGTGATGTGTGTGCTTTTGGGCATCGAGAATGCTTAGAGTCAGTGATTGGCAATTGGTCGATACATTTTTGGTATGGGATTTTGTTTTATTTGTGTTCATGAAACTATTGCAAATGACACATTGGGACCATCTGTTTGTGATTTCTTGGAAACTGTTATCTTGGTAGTTATCTGATATAGATCGAGTGGGTTTTTTATATGTTTGTTCGATATGCTGTTTGACGGATTAAGGCTCGCAGCATGAAAGAAAATAGCTATTGTTTTTATCTCTGTCTTAATAGAACTTTTAAGGGAAGGTTGGTCTATGTATTTGAGTTGTGTTTGTTGACAATAATTATCTTCGGGTTTCTTGACCCGAGTGAGTGTTTTCTTGGAAGACCAGAACTTAATGTATTCCTGAACTGTATTGCAGAGTGGTTGGCTGTGTGTCAAAAGATTGGTATGATCTTTTATGAATTTATGGCCAATTCTCAACTGATTTTACTTTATCAACCTCATCCTTCCAATGAGTATACCGGAGAATATAGAATTCTCTGAGGCGAAATTTAGTTGTTTAAATGATATTTCTCTCATGGTTTCGTGTATATTATTGTCAATTTGAGTCGATTTGGCCGGACCATTACCAGCTATGCTGTATTTCTCCTTGCTCAGCTATTAACTTCAATGCCAGAGGGGCATTGGCTAAAGACTTGTTTTTTCTCCTTAAGTTGAATCTGTTAGACTGATTTTCTCCAGTGCGTGAACCAATTTTTAGTTTTGTACAACGTGTGATCATGTTTCATTTTTTGTGTAGGTACTATCATGTAACAATCAACATAGGCCAACCGCCGAAAACCTTACTTTCTGGATATAGATACTGGCAGTGACCTCACATGGCTCCAATGCGACGCACCTTGCACTAAATGCACACCGGTAAACCTTTTGTTTTGGATTTTTGAACGGGTTTTGTGGGTCGTATGTTGAACAATTGCCGTACTAAAATAATGGTCAGAACTATGCAGTGATTTTTTCATGATGTGTTTCTCCAGGCCCCTCACGCTCTTTACAAACCCAACCGAAACCTTATAACATGTCTGGATCCTATGTGTGTTTCCCTTCATGGGCCTGGAAACCATGATTGTCCATCACCACAGGAGCAATGTGATTATGAGATTGATTATGCTGACCATGGTTCGTCTTTAGGTGTGCTGATCAAGGACTCATTTCCTCTTAAATTTACCAACAGTAGCACAATAACACCCCATCTAGCATTTGGGTAAGCCACTAAAACGTGCCTTAAATTTGAGTTCCTTTGTTTTTCTGGTACACCTGAAGTAAAATGTAGGTCTCTGGTGTTTCCTCCTACTAATAATTTAGTTTGATGTAAAAGAATACATTATTTAAGTTGTTCTTTTCAAAAGCATGCATCATTTTTTCGGCCGATCAGTTGTAATTTATTCCTTGCAATTTATAATATCTAGCTGTGGGTACAATCAAGAGGTTCCAGATTCAAGCCATCTACCATATACCGATGGAGTCCTTGGCCTTGGCATCGGGAAATCAAGCATTCTTTCCCAGCTGCATAACATGGGTCTGATAAAAAACGTCATAGGTCACTGTTTAAGTGCACAAGGGGGAGGATTTCTTTTCTTTGGAGATGGCTTTCTTCCTGCTTCAGGCATTGTCTGGGCGCCAATATTAAGCCAATCGTGAGTTTCACTTTGTCATTTTCGGAACAAGTTAAAAGCAAAATCAGAAATTGAACATGTTCTACTTGTTATTCAGAAAATACTACTCATTGGGACTGGCAGACCTCCAATTTGGCGGCCAAGCTTCCACTATCAAAGGCCTCCAAATAGTTTTTGACAGTGGAAGTACCTATACGTACTTTAGTTCTCAATCTTACAATGCTCTAGTTTCACAGGTGGGTTCTATATTTTCATGAAATAACTGTATTTGCATTTTCCATATAATTATTATTCTTTTCTATCTCCAGATAAAGGGCGACTTAAAAGGAAAGCAACTACAGGATGCAGTTGAGGATAAAAGCCTTCCCATCTGCTGGAAAGGCACAAAACCTTTCAAATCTGTTCGAGACGCTGCTAGTTACTTCAAGCCTATAACATTGACCTTTACAAAGGCGAAAAATGTTCAGTTTCATTTGCAGCCTGAATCTTATCTCATTGTCACTGTAAGCAAAGAATTGTTCTTCCTAAGTTAAGTTACAACAAATAGAAAACCAAAAACCTTGAACTGTTAATTCGTTTGATTCAGACACATGGCAACGTGTGCTTAGGCATCTTGAACGGAGGCGAGGTTGGATTAGGAAGTCTAAATGTCATTGGAGGTTTGTATTGAAAACTGAAAATATCATACACCATTAGTGTGTATCCGTCAGCACGTGCATTTCTTTTTTGCAGTCTGACTACGGAAAACTTAATTTTTGCAGATAATTTTCTTCAAGATAAGCTTGTGATATATGATAACGAGAGACATCTAATCGGATGGACATCAGCGAACTGTAACAGGCTACCAAAGTTCTGACCAATTTAAATTGTCTTTGTTTGCTTTCGACTAGGCTCGGTTCGGGGGACTCTCACCAGAATATTTTGTTTATTATTAACAGCATGGAGCGTCATTCTGGTGAAGGTTTGTATCTGCCTTGTGCTGCCAGTTATGGTGCCTTCAAAGATACTTGTGCTGCAACTTTTGGTTCTCGGAAGAAAGGCAGAAAATAAACGATGAGATGATTTATTGTATACATAACTTTGTGTTGTGGATGTATATGTGCGGAAATGTGAACATATTCTGGATTGGATAGCAGTATGCAAATATGAACGGTTAAACGTGTCGCATGTTACCAGACTGAATCGGACTTGAGTAAACCGACGTGTAAGATAATGGAATTGGACCAATGTGATAGTATGTAGGATAAAACTGGTTTTGGATCTCCTAGATTCTGTGTATAACCCAATCATATACCCAATCTAAAGTCGGATGAGAAATGAACACGTTTGGCCGGATTAGTGACTCAGAAGTAGGACTGAATTGAGACTGGATTGAAATTAATTTTTTTTATTTTAATGAATTCTTATCTAAATGTGTTATTCACCTAACATGTTCAGGAATCAAAGTGAAAATTATCAAACCACAAACTTCTTTAAAATTTAGCAACTATCATTTATCATATTGATATGGATTAACCTAGCAGAATCTTCTTCTCTGGAATTATGTTCTTGACTTTACTGATTTTTAAGTCGTTAAATATTGGTTTATTCATAAATGTGGTGCAATAATAAATTAATACTATAAATCGATCAAGCTTATATAGTTTTTTCTCCTAAAAATGACCAAATCAAGACACGCCAGGTTCCTGGGGACGCCATCTAAGGCCACCTCTTCTGCTCGTCTCCTATTGGCCCGCCATCCACTTGGCTAGGTTGCGCGAAGACGCTATATTCCCGATAAAATCAAGCAATTCTGTGTGGTTATTTGCTCATAATAGCTATCTTGGTCTGTTTCGGAACAGAGCATGCTACAAGTAGCTACTTCTATACAGGACGTAGCAAGAGTTACAAATTAATACAGTTCAACTGCCAAAGTTAGCGGCACTTACGTAGCTTATAGTTCAAACAATTTACATAATCAACTACAAAAAGTTGTCAAAGTGATCATATGGGAGCTTCATCCTGATGTTAAATGTTGAACGCCTACACAAACATTAGCCTCGAGCCTCTCTGCAAGTGCAAAACTGGTTCGCTACTAGTACATAAATAGAAGGAATACGTCATTCGTATGGTGAATTCTTGAGTTTAGATGTAGTCAGATAATTCAAGCTGATAGGACTGCAAATCATTCCAAAGCCTTGGAAGTCAAATCAATCTGAATGTCGATATTGGCTTAAAACTTTATTTGGGACCTGCAAATTATATGCCATAGAGTATATTATTCAAACTAATTAGGACGAAAGATTGTTAAAAATTGCATTAATACAACTACAAGAACATACCTTGGACCTAAATCTTAAACTCGACCAGTTTTTTACACCTTTTTTCAGCTAATGGCGTACTTGCAGGTCATCGACCGATCTTATTTCTTCAACACTTTCCTCATTCTGGTAAAACTTGGTTAAAGGATGGCCCTCCAATGATGGGAATCCATTCATAACTTTTATCTCCGAGAAACATGATGTGACATGCCCTATGGTCGAATTATCCTTACAACTAGCAGGAGATTTGCGCATCTTTGCAACCATAACCCACATATTTGCAAGCTCGTTTTCCAACTTCTCTTCATGCTTCTTTGCATCATCAAGTGTTTTACGTAAATCAGCTTCTATTTTATCTCTCTCGGATAATGCAGCGACCAAAAAAGCTTCTCGTTGGTATCTTGCATTCAACTCCAGCTCAAACTCCTCCATAGACAATCTATCCTCAGGTTTTCTCATGCAAGCATCAGATCGACCACAAATTATTCTATTTTGCCTCGTATCAATTAGAGCGGACTTTTGACAGCATGCTTTACAACGAACCTCTTTTACCGCTGAAAGATCTGCAGCAAGTTTTGCATTTTGATAGGAAAGATGTGTCACCTCTTCCGCTAAGTTCCGGAGTTCAACTGCTGCAGCTGCAGCAAGTTCCTTAGCATAAGAAGCTTCCTCAGCTTGCTTATCGCATTGAATTTCTAGTCCATCCTTCTCTTCAATAAGTTTAATCTTGCCTTGCTTCAATGACTCTATCTCAGCAGCCTAAGCGATAAGGAAGTGACAACAATCTGATTCTAAAGAGAACTCAAAATGCAAACATCCCAGACAACTGGCTGAATATTTAAGTCATTTTGGTTAGTTGGATAAAAGATGGATTAATAACTAATGAATCATCATCATGTGTTTGGTTGGAATATTGTATGTTCTGAGTTATCCTATTGGCCCTCATTTGGGATCGCACTGTACTGACAATGTGTGTGATGATGCTTTCTCACATTCTCAAGGTGTGATTCTTTGTGCATTTTTATAATTAGGAATTAGGATAGTTTGTTATCATTATCCCTTGTGTGATTCTTTTAGTTTTTCAATTCGTTACTTTTTGAGATAAAATGTGAAATTAAAGTTGAAAAGAAGAGATGATAAATTAATTACAACAGAAAATGGGTTTTTAAAACACTAAAAATAGAGATTTTTTAAGCTTAGAAAAATAAATATTTTACTTGACAATATATAACAAAATGTACACATTTTAAAAACTATTTAACAGATTCTAATTCGTCAATGCCATTGACAAATTTACCATTCACTATTATATTTGTTAAAGTTTATTTTTTCAAATAATAATAGTGTTATTAATATGAATAATAATTAATATTAAAAGCATTAATAATAATTAGTAACAAAATAATAACAACTAAGAATTAAATTAATACGAAATAATTTAATAATATTTATGATAAGAATTTAAACTTTCTAATAAAAAAAATCATTGGAAGTAATAACAAATAAATTTATAATAAATAATAACGAGAAAAAAAAAGAATAATAATTAATAATATGAAAAGGTTTAAAATCAAATAGTAAGAAAAAATAATAACAAAATATTAAGAATTAAAATAATACTAATAAAAATAATATATACATGATAAGAATAGTAATAAATAATAATAATTTAATAACTAATAATTATAATACAAATATAAATAATGATAATAATTGTATAAAAATAAAAAATTACAATAATAATAATAAGGAATGTATTGATAATATTAATATAATTAGTCTTACTGCTTTTTTTTCATAGTATTGCTTTGTCAAAATTGTTATTTTCTTATTTAAAATTAATTTTTTTATTACTTAGCATTAATAAATTAATTATAATACATTTATCATTTTTATTGCTATTAACTTAACTATCATTATTCTCATTCATATTTTTTTGTTGTTAATTTATTTCTTATTATTTAGTATTAATATATATTATTATTTTACAAAAATTAATTTATTTCTTATTATTTAATATTTCTATTATTATGCTTATTTTACACTGTTATATATTTCATATGAACTTATTGGTATTATTTTAAAATATTTTATTTCATATCAATAAACAATTATTTGTTTCAGATCATTCTATTTCTATTTCTAATAATATTTTGAATTTATCGATTTAATTTATCTAAATTATATTACTTTATTAAGTATGTTTGTAAATATTTAATTATTATCCAATTAACGTAAAAATGTGATTAATTTGGTCTTTATAAGGCTTTAGTGATTGTTATACATTGTGGGGTTATTTTGGTAATGGTAATATAATGCATAAAATTAATTTATTATTTTAAAATCATACTAAACGCCGTATATTTTATCATCCTGCATCATTTACCATCGACTTTCTTTTTCTCATCAATATGATTGTACATCTTCACTTATCCTATCACATATTCACATGAACCAAGCGGTGGCAAAAAGTGTTGATACCAGAGGATAAGTACCTGCTCAAGAAGCTGAGTCTTTGAAATGGTGCTACCATTGCACTCATTAGCATCATCGTGGCCAAAAGTTCTACTTACGCTGACAACACTAGTTGGAGTATTTTCACCAAGTGAAATTTCGCTGCAAGAATTAATCTCAGTTCTTCCATTTATCATCTCCAAATATTCATCGGAGCAGTTCATCCAAGTTGTACAATCTGCACTTCTAGTAGCTTTATTTGATTGCAATGAATCAAGCTGCTGCCTTAGCAGAGTGATGGTTTCTTGCATCTCAGCGTTCTCTGATATCTATTAACAAAATAAATACTTTAGCACAACATACATAAGTAATATATGAACGAAAATGTTTTAACATTTACCTTCCCCTGTAGTTGCTCTTGGAGGACTCTGTTGTCTGCTGATTTAATCTTTTATCAATAGCAAAATGAAAATTGAGTCCCGATTCAGTTCATATTTTTCCACTTGTACAGATAAAAATATATTGAAAGGGCAGCACACCTCAAGTTCAAAGGTTTTTTCATTTAGTTGAGTAGCAAGTCTAGACAATGCCTGAGACATGTGAACACTGCTCAAACTATATGGAGATATCTCCCCTGATCCAATCATGCGTTGATCTAAAACACGCATCTGAAGCTTCTTCTCTCTTATCTCATTTTTCAGCTTTTGCACTTTTTCCTAAAGTAAATTAGAATAAGAACAAACGTGATTAAGGGTTTAAATAATCTATTCAATCCAGGCTTAACTTCGAACAGTTTTTAAATAAACAAATCTGTACTAATCATAAAACAATACACACTGAATCAAGGTGAATCGCCTTAAGGATGGCACATATTAAAGGCTCATGTTCACAAACATATCAAAGCCTTTGAAATGTTATTTTTTTTCCTGAGATAGATCGTGAGGAAACAAGTATTCATGAGGATATATGATTATGAAATGCCTTCTCTAAGACAATTATTTGTCGAGATATAATAACTTCAAAATCCGATCACTAACCTTAAGTAGCAAGTCTTCAGGATTCTTTGACGCTTGCTCTGATAATCTTTTCAGAGAACTCATAGACAAAGCCACGTCTCCAGATAGCATCTTTATTTGCTCGCGGAATAGATCCATTTGATCTGTGATAGTGCTTCCTGTCTAGAAAACATAAAACAGCCAAGTTCTAGAAAAACCAATCAAGACAACGTGGAAAACACTATTATAAGCTAGGAAAATGGTTCCCAACATACATTCGCAATTTTACAGATATAGATGACAGGCTTTAGGGTGTGAAACATGGATTTGGATGTTTGGGATGCTGCCTACAGATAGACAAGGAAAATCCAGATTGTGTAGCAGTATAGTGATTCAAGAACATAGTTACGTCTCTCAGGACTTCAACTAAAGGCGTTGCTTGATTTGTTCGAGTTCTTCACCCAAGAGAAATTCCAAGAAGTTATAAAAGATACCAATAATAAAGAAGATAAACTTTTGAGACTACGTAACTAATGCAATTGATATAAAAAAATTAAAAAAATAAACAAATATACTGTTTTACTCTTCTCAGAGTTCAGACACGGATAAAAATGGCACTAATACTGACAAACAAGGCTAGAAGGCCAAAATGAAAATATGCAATAAGTAACCCAAACTCCTTCTCACCGGTGGGAGACGTCGTTCACCAACATCTGCACTGAATAATTCACCGGCTTGAGTTCTTCCAGGAAAATGAATAGCTGGAGAAGCATCTTCTGTTTTTCTACTGATTGATTTCCTTTGTAAATCTTTCATATCACTAAACCTTACTCTATTGTGTGATGTTTTTGACGAGGAAGCAGGAGAATCGGAAACAGAGCTCTCATGTTCCGCACTAGATGACGACACATGCTCTGGCTTCTGTATTGAAGCGGTTAAAAAATGATTTCATTGAAAACGAAAGGAAATAAGGATCATGTTCCGACCAAGTTATATGACATATATCTCAACAGAAATTTTAAGGATCGCAAAAACAATTAACGAAGTGCAATTGATGATTTCACATAATGTGTCCATATAAAAGTTACAAGAATTGGTAAATATCTAAATTTCCGCATCTGCAACATAAGAGAAGAGAGCGCCAAACTAATTCATATCAAATTACAATGAAGAAGCAAATCAATAGTTAATAAATGCAGAAAAGACAGTAGAAGAAAGTAACATACACACTGGACCTGATGATTTTTTGCAGCTTTAACTATGTAAGCAAATGCATGTCAAATGAACTTTCTCACATGATTAGTAGCTATTAACAAGAATGATTAAACACAAATATGAGACTCAAAATCTCCGCACCATATGAATGGCAGCTAACTGTCCGCAGAAAGTTCAGATGCAAAAAAAAAGACGGATTCAACAAGGCTGATTTTAACAAATTGCTTTATTCTAGTTACAACAATCTGATTCCCTATGTAGTGGCTCTTATAAATTACTCTGTGCTCCCATTCCCAACGACAATGCTTATTCTTCAACTACCATGCTAAAGATATAGAATGCAAATCAATTCCAAGTTCGAAAGAAGCAACTTGAAAAATACTTTTAATTTAAACCAGCTAAGCATTCCTCTCCTTCGGTTGCTTCTGTAATCTCTTACTAACTCATCGAGATTTGTGACATCAGTCCTTCCATCTGAATAAAATTCAGATCCAATACTTCCAGCATCATCATCAATCATGTAATCTCGTTTCCTATCTGGCAAGTAGGCCAACTACACATTAAAAACAAAAGTAATCAGTAAGCGTACACCTTCTAATCATAAGATTTGATCTCTAAAACAATACTAAACAAGTCATCCATCCAGATAAACCTGTTATCTCATGGATACCTAAAAAGATATTATGTCAATACCTCATCTTCCCCAAATGAGTGCCTCCGCCTGTGGCTGGGATTTTCATGGATATTAGGTTGGACCGTGTTTTTTGTAGAAACCAAAATCAGCTTGGTTAATCTCTGAATTCTTCCCATTAAAGCTGCTTTTGCTTGCTCTTCCTCCTCCAATCTTGATTGCAACTTCACCTGCCCTGCCTCCAACTGTAAAATATATAGGTATATCAGAATAGAACACTATGTTATTTACTCTAGTAGCCAAGTTTTTGTCAGATATATTTTTAATATTATAGATTTTCAATGTGTTATACCGTGTTAGAATATATTTAGTAATATTATTCTTATTTTGAAAAATGAGCAAACATTTTTTTTAAAATGAAACAAACAAGGCCTCATCATTTTACTGATGAAGTACACATAATGTGTCATTTGACAGACATAATTTTTCAAGCCAATCCAAAATTACCGATGCTTTCAAATCCCAACCCCACCAAGCACAATCCGAGGAAGGATAAGGGAGTAACACATTCAAATTATATTGCAGCATGACACTTAAGTATACACAGCCAAAATACATGCCAATGATATCAATAACAAAGGAATGTTACTTTCATAATCACGATTAGATGAGAAAACAAGCGAACCTACACACTGATGCTTTGGTTACTTATACATGGACTGAATATTATATTAAGGATCTCTTCTTTTGTCTTAGTTGTATTTAAATCCTACTTTGTGATTCAACAAGACAAGTGAATTTAGGATAACATCACATCCCCACTCAAGTAAATTTGAATTATTGGACCAACAAAAAGCAGTTAACTAAATGAGCAAGTATCTGAGATGCTATCTGAGGATCAAACCTGAAGTTTCAAATTGACTAGATCTTCTTGGCTTGGTACCATCAAATTTTGTTTCTCCATCATGCCACTCTTTAAATTCTGAAGCTCTTGTTTTAAACTGGAAATTTCTCGCTGATATTTTTTAATGAGAGACTTCTCGTCCAAAATCTAAACAGAAAAAATAAAATAAAGATTGATGAGAGCTCAGACAAGTTTCAAAATTCATCTTTTATACATGAATGGTGAAGAATTACATAGATCTGACCTTATTTTGAGAGGCTTTGATTTCCACATGCTTACTACGTTGAGCAAACTTAAGAGTGTTGTAAGTTTCTTCTGAATTGCTAGAGGCTGGTGTCACTGTGCAGATGAGCTACAAAAAACTCAAAGAGTAATCATATTCTCTGGAAGCAGCACAAAAAAATAAAGTTACGCAGATAAAGTGTCGAATAGCAAGTCCATAAAGATATATTTGCACGTGTGACTAAAACTTACAGAGACTCGACCATGTCCACTAAGAGAAGACTGCAACAGTCGTGTCAGCTTTGAATCTCGATATGGTATATGAGTGGACTTACCATCTGTTAGCTTAGATATCACCTGAATCAAATGAGAAAATATTAGAAAAACATATAAAATTGCATTCACCATGGGGTGTGGTGAGAGGGCAACAACCGATTTATTACCCAACTTTATAGACAAACTCCAGAAAGAATTAGCAAACTAACTTCCTCAATCCCAAACTAAATTCTCCGACTTCCTTGTATGGTGGCCATATGTAATGTTTCATTTCTTGAAAAGAATGTTTTCTCCCTAAGAATAACTTACCTGAAACTACTAAACTGTAACAATGTGACATTTTAATGACTTTCAACTACTTTGTAGTGCATGCGGCATGCCAAAGCAAATTACTCCCAAAATTGATTGTCCGAACAAGGGAAAGAAAATGGACATCATAGAAAGCAAAGGCTTGATAGTTTTATCTCAGAGGATATGGTCATATTATAATGAGTCTTAAAACATACACTAGGAAATTTACCATCCAGAATCCCAGATGAAAGATAGGAACGAAAGACATGAACATGTATCTTACAGTGCCAAGTGTCAGCAAGCTTTTATTTATATATGAACCCTCTTTTCTCCTCAGTCCCGTGGTCTCTGTTTTGGAACTTTCAGACCCTGCCAAGTCAATTAAATGCTATAAAAGAGTTTAGTTTGATCAATACCCAAACATCAGGTCATTAAATAGTTCGGTCAGACCACTAAAAATTACAGTTGAACGTAATGAAGCTAGGAACTTGGAAGCATACATATACTGACGCAAAATTCATTTTTAATATATTGATGATGTTAGAGAGAATTAGAGCTAATAATAACGATGAAATCAGAACCACCCAGAATAACAATGGAATAACTTCTTATGCAAAACATACCAGCTGTGACAATGCCACTTCTCCTTGATTTTCCCCGTGTAAACTGCTTTCTATAGTCTGTGACCATTACAGCAAGGCGTAAAAGTTTCAATAAGTACTCAACACATTCATCGTTATGAAAGAAATGAAAAAAGTTAACATTTTATCTGGCAATAAACCTTTCAAGACAAGCAATTTTGGATCCGCTATTTAGTTTCAATTTACATAGCACGAGATAATCGTGACAGTGGAGAATAAAAAAATCAGACAGTGTTTCTAGGATTATTACGTAAGGAGAAGGAGAACCCAAAGTAGTATGAACAAACATATCTGATTGTAATATTCAAGAGTATGATTCAATCATGATGGAAGAAGGCCAAGCGGCTATATTTGTGCAGTAACAAAACTTTAAGCAAATCATTGGACAAGATTCTAAACATAACATGTAATTGAATTGATCATATCATGCTTCCCTGAACCATTATGTCAATATGACATCTGATTTGTCATAGATTTAAAAGAGTATTTAATTAAGACACATCAATTTTGTCTGTTTTAGGTATTAGAAAAATTTCAGTTCGTCATAGATTTAAAAGACAGTATTTAATTAAGACACGTCAATTTTGTCTGTTTTAGGTATTAGAAAAAATTCAGTTCATGATACGAGCTTCTTAAATGTTCAATATAAATATATGGCCAAGTCTTTTTTCTATCCAACTTGTAAGCATGGATCTGCACATTGACTTATATTGTTCTTCATGATTTACCAAGATTTGCGACAAGATAAGGAACTGATACAGAAGGTCTAGCTGTGAAGTCTTCTTTTAAATGGAACAAATTAGAGGGAAATCTCAGTGGCAAATTTTGGGGAGCAGTTCAGACATGTGTTAGCCCAAGAGTCTTATCAATGCAAATGGTACCTATAAAAAATAACAAGATAATAGAATTAAAGCCACCACGACATACGGCAGCAACTGGTTAAAATCCAGACTTCATATTAGAAGCTTGGGTCAATGATTTCAAACGTTTCAGTCTGTCTCTCAAAGAGAATGTTGAGACTGTTAAAAAACGATCGTTGGGTTTAATCCACTTAATTATCAAGGAATATACTCCTCGTACTTTGATACTAAAGAATGATATTTCACACTTGTTACTGAGAAAGGAACAGTTAGTAAACATAGATCCAGCCAAAATTTCAAATGTTTCAAACCTACACCCGACAACCTTATGCTGACACCCACCCTCCCTGTCAGCAACTAATTCCTGTACTTCTACAGCTCATTGACACTTGACAAGAAATTTAGATACATCCATCGAAATGAGATTCTTTTAAACATTAAAACAAGAACTGTAGCATGAATATCACAACCATAGATGTAAAATGCAGAATTTAAGAATAAGAACGAGAGGTGTAATACCAAAGTGAATATCGTGTGGCTTCGACTGCTGAGTAAATTGAAGTTATTAGAACCCACGTGTCTATGCTCTACATACACAATAAATTACAAGTTAAAGATTGTCCTTAATCATACATAAAAACATCACAAGAAAAATGTCCAAGTTAAAGATCAGTAAAAGTTTATATCAGCAGCATTGCATTGCTATCAAAGGATAAAATATATACGAGACAGGGTCTCATATTTATGCCTGGGGAAAGAGCAGGAACAATATACCAAATGCCATCGTTAAAAGTAATAAGCGACCTATTCAAAAAAGATAATTAAAATAAGGGACATACAACAGTGCAAGCATGCGTACCTTCGCCGGATGCTATGAGTGAAAGGGCATGGGCAGGTGACAGAACAACTTCTTCTTTTATTCCCTCAACATATGTACCCTGTCAAGTTGCAATTTCTTTTTTAATTAACATACAAATTGAATTATAGGCAACGATGGTCTAATTAAACACACCTTTGCATGTGAGAGGAACATACTGGAGTTATGACTATATAGGCAAAAATAGTCATTTGTATAAGAAATCTCTACATCTTTCCAATGTCATATGTCCAAATATTCAAATAAAAAAGGTAAAAAGGAACAAGTGCAATCCACCAGTTTTGAATTCAGTGGAATAAATAACCACACTTTCTATAATCTTTTAATATGGAGGTGTAAAGTAGAGATCTTCACTATAAAGAGGAATAGAAGAGTCCAAATCCAGGATATCAATTAAATTTAAAACAAGAACAATGCTCAATGATTCTTCCTCGGTAAAGAGAGGAGCTAAATGCAACACCATTGCCATATAAAACAACAACTTCTTTGATTTAAAATATAAAAGTACAGAACTGGCAACTTTTGTACAATACTTGGTCTAAAAACTTTTAAAATCGAATTATACATGATACTCTGCAATATCACGTCAAGGTCATAGCTCATCTGTTATGTTGCTAATGAATAGTCACTAAAAGCTTTAAAGGTATCAAATAAATCTTGGAAATAAATATCACAGGGAAACCTAAAAAGCATAGGTAATTGTATATGTTTTTTCATTTTCCATAAACTCAAACCAAACTGTTTTATGCAGTAAATGTTTTATATTTGACTTTTCATAACTCCCAAAAATAATGCTATTTTAGTACATTATATTCTAACACAATATATTATATTTCAAAGTTTTAAATAATCGCATAATCGGATATATTCTAACATGACAAATCATCTACTGCAGAAAATATCTCCTTAGAAAAACACAATATATATATTACTTTCCACAGTTCATTTCCTGAAAATATATTTGAAGGAGATACCTTTTCGGGAAATATCGAAAACAAATACCTTTAGAAATATCTTAAGTTTATTGGGCATTGATCCTCTAATATATTTTTTGGAGAATAATCTTCATGTAAACAACATAACAAAAAATACATAGAAACTATTACATTTGATTAAGATGCATCGATAATCCGAAGAAATCAAATGCTATAAGATTAAAAACATGACACATAAACCATTTTCTACATGAAACATCTATACCTGAGAATCTTCTCGTATTCTAAGATTTTGCCCTGTAGGATCCAGCAAGTCATTGATGACCTAAACATTCCACCCATAAACTCTTACTTGAGATTCAGAAAATATATTTTGACAAAGGGGACTAGAAAGCTCAATAGAAAAATAGTATCGGGAGCACATAATTTTATCACAAGTCACTAAAGCAACTACGTGAAGAGAAGCAAACAACTTCATGCAAATTACACAATACAACAACAATTAAGAGGATGCACATTGTTCTATCTTATTACAGTGAGTTCATCATTATGCTCCAAGTCCTTCACACTAACATGCAAAATATAAATGTTAACAAGCTTCAGATAAGTCTATCAAACTCCTGTCAACAAAATCATGAAGGTCAAATCTAAAATAAAAACTTAAGTCATGACTCATTCCAGCAAATTCCTAGTGACAAATAACAAACCAACAAATGGCCCCACTACTTTTATTATTCCTTTTTTACCTAAATCAAATAATAATGTGATTTCCATCAGACAAAGGCGAAAAAATGGTGAACATCAAGCAATTTTCATGTCATGTTATCCGCTTATCAGCCTATACATATCATTTTAGAATCAGTGGTTTGTAATATGTTTATACATTTTATCAAACAAAAAGCCAAAGATGACTAAAGCATGCTAAACAATGAAACTTACCTCGTTATAGATTTCTAAATATGAAACTCGAAGGAGAAACTCCCGTCCAGGTGTCTGAAAAAGCACACTTACAATTACTCAAAATTCACTGGAGAAAATAAATATTCTCTATTATTGAACTTAAGGCATCCACAGTTCTTGCTCTGTCATGCATAGAAACGACCATAATTACCTCTTGTATAATTCCAAAGACATCCTTAACAGCCAGTGGAATGACTCCCGGTGATTTCTGCTCCCCCTGGAATAAAAGAGAGAAAAAATCATGCATCGGTATATTAACATTTGGGAATAAAAATAAGAAAAAGTGCAAGACTACCTATCTACGAGGCCAAGTAATTCCAAGAGTATCGCAATATTTTCAGAATTGTAAAATAATTGCCTGTGTTTGAATACTTTGTAAAACCAGATTATTCATAGGACGGTATCCTGGGTGAATCCAATTTCTCAAAACAGATCCCGATAATCACCAGTAATCATAGGTGAAAAAGAAAATCAGAGAGCTTATAATAGCTATGCTTCACGCATCTATATTTGATATAAAATTCCATGGCGGGAGGAGGATAAATACTACATAGAGTGAGTGAAAATAACTATTACATGCATCGTATGCGTCTTCCCACTGCTGGTCACACCGTACGCAAACACTGTGCCTACAAAGAGATAAAACGCAGTCAGAAACCATGACAAACTTAGATATATGTTTGTAGGGCCAAGAAAACAATATGTAACTAAATATCAGCACAGATCAGGTCTATTAGCTTTGAGACATCCATCCATTAAATAAAATATCAAGAAAATATTACACTCAATATCGACCATAGATTGAGAAACAGCAAGGATGGCTTGAGGTTATAGCTCTTCCTTCAGGAGATAAGAAACATATTGTAATCTAAGTTGAACAGTTCTAAAAAGATCAAGTCAACCTAGAGTAAGAGAATGCAGCATATGTGATATATACGGTAATTACCATTTACTCCAGTCATAGCACCATTTACAACGTGCTGAGCTGCAACATCATAGACATGGAGAGTTGTTGTTGCAGGACCAAATACTCTGTCTGATAACAAAAGTGATGTTAATTATTCAGTGTCAAGAAAGAAAAAAGAAAAAAAATAACAATCAAAACAGAGGCATAAGGAAATGAGTCGCGTACACAACAATTTCTACAAGTAAAAATTCAGACCTTCCTCTTCTCAATCAACACCAACATCCTTTATATATAAATCTTTTCCAATATCTCTTCAAATTAAAAAAGATAATTTCGACAAACGGTGATGACTCACTAATTACTTGCACATTTACCGTTAAACATATATGAACAGTATATTCATAATACATGAACTGCGAATAGGCGTTTGATGCTAACCGAAGCCAAGGGCGATATCAGAATTGAACTCGTTGGATACAGTATAGTCTCCATCAGCAAACCAAGCTACTTCATCGCCTTTACTAATCTCTCGAACACTTCAACCAGCACAAAAACATGAAATAAAACGAATCCAAATGTAGGAATCCTCAAACTTCACCAGCTATATATAAAATAAACACTCAGGGATTTCGGTGGGCCCTGACCGTTAACCAAAGTGAAATCCAGAGATTTAATCAACAAAATACGAGGTATCAATTTTACCTGAGGGGACGAAATCGCACGGTTACTGTAACGTTTTCTTTAGTTTTGGTCGGGGGCGCTTGAGCTGGTGGCTTCGAGAAAGGGTTGGTTGAGGAGGATGAGGTGGTGGGACGGGGGGCGTGCTTGGAGGAGGCGATCGGTGGAGGATGTGTTTTCCGAGAGCGAAAGGGGGAGATGGAGGAGCGGCCGGTGGCGGAGGAAGACATGCCGGCTGAGTTAGCAGCTCTTGGGCTTTCTTCTGCCTTTTCAAGTCCCTCCAAATGTGAAATGTCCTTCGTGTTTTTGAAATTGTAGCCCGTCTTTTTCCTTGCTTTTTCCCTTTTTATCAAATTTTAATTTGTATCCTTCCCACCAAATCAGGTAATTGATTTTTTTAATTAAGTTAATTTAAATTAAATTATATCCATATTGTTAAAAATAAATTATAAATCAGATTACACATATTTAAAATAAAATAAATACTTTATTTTATATCTCATCGTATATATTTTGTATCCCCATGTTATATAAAACTGGGGGTTGACCTTTTTTCCACTTTTTCGTGCTTGAAGATTGAATTTTTAGGACCACGATAATAGAGACAAATTCAATTTATTGCAAATTCTTGTCATTCTTTGTATTTTCATGAGATAATATAATTTTGTTGTTGTTTGTCCATGAAGTGTGATGGAATGGCTTGGTTATATTTAAATAAAGCTTTCACATGTTATTTCTATTTTATATGGTGAGATTCTAACTCATTTTTTTAAAAATTCAAACAATTTAATTGAATGTCGAATAAATCTAGCATTCTTATCATTTAAAATATAAGCCAAATTATTTCTTGAAATCAAATGCTTTCTTCTATATCAACTCTAACAAAATAAAAACTATCGAGTTCACGGTGTCGTCAAGTAATTTAATCGAAAATTAATGAAAAAACAAATCTAGTTAATGACAATATAGTTTAATCTAAAACATATTTGTAAAAATTAAACTACGTTATAACTCAAACAATATATTTGATATTTCGATTATACGAATATACAACATATTAACTGGCCCATCAATTGACAAAGTTTTTTTCCTTTTATTTTTTGAACAAATGAGAGTTAAATTAAAGGGAGTTCATAAAATAAGGGCAACGTTGGCGCCAAATAACATCCCAGCGAGCCCGCCGCGGTAGTGTTCTCTCAAGTTCGTCCAATTTTGAGCAAAAATCGCATTTGTGATGAAATTCTCCACGTTCTCAGCGCTCAAAAAGTGTACACACACACATAAACCGCAGCAAGTTCTACAGTAGGAAATCAGTCTCCATTCCTAGTAGGAAAAAAAGGAAAAAAGGTCTGTGCTGCCAAACGGCGTCGTATCATCCTTGGAAAATGGCGGACACAATTTCAGTCATGGACATCGACGACGAAGGCGACAACAATCACATTCCGAAACCCGACAATGGAAAGAACGTCGTCGTATCTCCGCCGGAATCCAAGGCCATCCCCTGGGTCGAGAAGTACCGTCCTCAGTCTCTAGACGACGTCGCAGCGCACCGTGATATTGTTGAGACCAGTAAATTACTCTTCTATCACTACTTACGGATGTGTATATATCTCATTTATTTGCTGCTTTGCTTCGGACAGTTGGTGCGTTTACTGTCGGCTAATTCTGTCTCTAGAATTTTTTATTTTTTGAAGTGTTTTATGTTGACACGTGCACTTGGTTGGAATTTTTAAGCCGCTTGGGCGTGAATATAATGTTTGTATGTAGTTGGGTTCCTGTATTTTACCTCGATTAAGCCATTGTAATTTTTGTTTCAGCTTTTTTAGCAATACAATATAACATTCACAATTTTTTTGACAAAGTCCTTTCTGATTATCTGGTTATGCCTGTCTTATCCCTAGCTTAATCCTCCATCAGAGATGGTCGTTATGCATGTTATTCTCTTGTATTTGAAACCCCTCATACCACTACTAATTCTGGAAAAATTACTATGATAGTTGCCGGTACTTCCAGAACCAATAATCACAATAATCAAGGGTGCCAATGTTCTTGATGACTAGAATAAGAGATAAAGAAATTATTGGCAAGGTGTTGCGTCCAAATTGTGAAAGATAAGATTTGATGAGGTTTTGTTCATTGCTGTTTGCAAGTCTTTCTCACTGTCTTTGTGTGTCTTGGCATTTTTTCATCTCATGCAATTATGCCAGAGTGGATGTGTTTCTCCTACGGTGAATGTACCCATATATGTATAGATTTTCAGGACCACGTTCAAATTGTGTAATGGGTTTTGTGTTGCAGTTGACAGATTAGCTAGTGGGAACAGATTACCCCATTTGCTGCTTTATGGACCACCAGGAACGGGAAAAACATCCACTATACTGGCATTGGCTCGCAAGCTGTATGGGAATCAGATGCACAACATGGTTCTTGAGCTGAACGCATCAGATGATCGTGGTATCGATGTGGTCCGGCAGCAGATTCAGGACTTTGCAAGCACTCAGAGTATCTCTTTTGGGTATATTATGAATTGCTTGTGTGTAATACTTGTTTGTTTGGATGGATGAATGATAGAACTATTGAAGGATTTTAGAAGGATTCCACACATATTTTCGATGATTTTACCGGTTGAGTAACATTTATACAAATTCTGTGTTCCTGACGCATTACATGTGAGCTGACTTTATTTGGTGAACTTTGTCTGAGAAGCTTTTATTTTGCAGGGCAAAAGCTTCTGTAAAGTTAGTTCTATTGGATGAGGCAGATGCCATGACCAAGGATGCACAATTTGCTCTCCGTCGTGGCAAGAATTATTTTTGTCTTTTATTCATGTCTTTGTTTTTATTTGTAGTTTGAAAACTTGTGCTCCATTCTATTTGCTCTGCAGTCATTGAGAAATACACAAAAAGCACTAGATTTGCTTTGATTTGTAACAACGTCAACAAGCTTATTCCAGCCGTACAATCAAGGTGTACCCGGTTTCGATTTGCTCCTCTTGATGCCGTGAATATCACTGAGAGGCTTAAACATGTTATTAAAGCTGAAATGTAAGTTTAACAGCAATGCCTAATCGTAATTGTTTAAATGTTTTTCTTGTTTCAGTTATCTTATATTTTAACCGTATTACTAGAATTATTGAAAGTTTAATTTTTTACAGCTTCAGTGCGAGTAATATAAACTTGACCCAATATAATATGATTGATTCAGGCTTGACGTACCTGAAAATGGTTTGAAGGCTCTTGTAAGACTTTGTAATGGTGACATGAGAAAAGCCTTGAATATTTTACAGGTTAATATCTCTTGATTGCAGTTAATATTTGTGGTATTTGTTTGCAAATAATCACAACTTTATCTCTACAAAAATGTACTTATAAGATCAATGGGGGTTCTTCATACTTACCGTGCCCTTGATCCCACCTGCCCATTTATGACAATTGTTGGAAGCTTTCTGGCGTAAAGGATGGCACACATTTTTTCATTTAATGCTTCTACTTGGCATTTTGAGTGCTCAAAATAGCCTTGGACCTCGTTTGTCTCCTAGATCTTATTGTTTATACTTTATAATGGAGTTTTTTGTACCAAACCTCTCTATGAATATAGAAAATTCACATTTCTCCCTTGTGAAAATTAATTAGGCATCAAATTTTTACAAAAGTTGCACGAATACCCCCTGCGTCTGCTGGAAATCCGTCGAGTTAAAGTATTTTGATGATATCTCACATACCAGTTATCAAATAACCATGGGCAAAACGGTTAGAAAGAAACAGTTTGATACAAGTCATATTTCAGGCTGGCTACACTAGTTCGGATATTATCTAGGCTAACTGGACGCTACAAGATTGTGATGGATGAAACGGATGTAGCAACCGACAACGTTCAGTTAGTATAGATAACTTAAGAACTAGTCTAGCCGGCCTGCATTATGATTTGTAGCAAATTGAGTTTTCTTTCTAAAATTTTTGATCCTATAAGATATCATCAAAATGCTTCACCTCCCCAGATTTTCAGCTGGTGCAGGGGATGTTCGTCTAACTTTTATAAAACGTTAAGGTATAAGCAAATGTTAATTTTCGATATTTCACATGAGGATTTGGTGCGAAAAAACTCCTTTATAATGTCCTTGTCTCGGTCACTGGTGAAACCTGTCTTCAAATCTTGGGAAATGCCAAAGATATCATTGTCTTGGGGAATCCTCGAGTCTTGGAATTTTCAGCCATCCTGCTTAATGAATTGCCCTTCGTTTTCAAACATATGAACTGATAATGGTGTCGAAATTATATTGGTTTCTGTTGTTTTCTTTTTGTGCTCTTGTGTGAATCCATTATTTCATTGTAATTGCTTCTTGTTTTTTGCAGTCAACACATATGGCTTCTCAGCAGATAACAGAAGAAGCTATATACTTGTGCACTGGAAATCCTTTGCCTAAAGACATTGAACAGATTTCCTATTGGCTTCTGAATGAGTCATTTGCCACGAGTTACAAAAGTATCCAGCTTGAACTTCGAATTATATACATTTATCTGTAGTTTTTTGCTTAATTTGTTACTATTAACCATATGCAGAAATTTCTGAAATCAAGACAAGAAAAGGACTGGCTTTGGTGGATATTGTGAGAGAAGTAACAATGTATGTACTTGTGTTTTTGGTTGTTCACCTGGGAAAAATTTCTTTTGCTCAACCCTTGTTGCTTGACAATAGGTTTGTTTTCAAGATCAAGATGCCTGCTGATGTTCGTATTCTTCTTATAAATGAAATGGCCGATATCGAGTATGTTTCCTTTTTCTTCTTTAGTCAAACTTAATTTCACTTGGAGTTGCATTATAAAATAAATTCTTCCCTCAAGATGAATGGCTGCTTCAATTGGTGTTCCTTTTTACGTGTAATAACATGCATTTTACTCTATCTGTCAAAATTAATTGCATTCCTAATATGCTGCTGTATAGTTTTACCATTATTTTTAATGAATTTGTTCTTTCTGTAATTATATTTCTGGGATGCAGATATAGGCTGAGTTTAGCATGCAATGATAAGCTGCAGCTTGGATCACTAATTGCTGCTTTTACACGAGCCAGGGCTTCGCTTGTTGCTGCTGCTGCAAAATAGTGGCGCTACTTGTATCAAATGCATCTTTGTGCCATAAATTAGCAGCTGGAAAGTCCATTAGACAATCCTTTATAGAATAGACTCTACATGTTTTTTTTTTGAAGTAACAGTGTCTTCTATCCTCGCCTCACCTTAACAAATTTACTTTTTGATTATCTGATTCGACTCTTGAGGAATATGATAATAATAGCAATACCAATGAATTGAAGAAAAATACGTACAGTCGAGAAACGATGGTCTAGAAAAGCGAGGGCGGTTTTTTTTTTTTTTTTTGGAAAATAAAGCGAGGGCTGTTTTTCCATGTGCTTTCCGGAACCATTTTCAGACATCCCAAAATGAACCGTATTTTTGCTTTATTTTCGTTTTTTTCCTTCAAAAAATGTAATTCCGCTTCACAATGGTTTGTTACAAGATACAGAACAAGAATTGCATTTTCCTTTCCAGTTTCCTAAAAAACAGAGGAGGATTTACCTAAGAATGTTTCTACCTCTGGACTTTACTGCACCAGTCCCTGAAAAAAAAAAAGACTAGCCGTTCAGCGTGCGGAAACCACCTTCCCTTCTATGTTTCCACCATCTATGATAAAAAAAAATAAAAAAAATATATATATATATAATTGCTGTCAATTTTCACTGCAATTTACATTCAGCCCCATTACCTAAGAACTGGATCTTTCTATCAGATGTTCACATCTCGATGGAGACATATTTTCTTTGATTGATGCCAAAATTACTAATTGTGATCTTGCACTTGTTTCACACGTTTTCATTCAACGTGCTATTAGACCACGCCATCTCTAGTTCAAGGGTCCGGGATGAGCCATCTTTGTTGGTATCTTGGCCAAGGTTGAGAAGATCACTGTAAGATCCTTCATTCACCACTTTGTCTATTGGGATTGTAACTTTACCAAGAGTGGTCTGAAATAAGACATAAAAACTATGTAAACGGCACGGTTAAGCAAACCAAAAAGACCCTTTTGCTCAGGATATGTGATCAAACAATATCCTCTGTCCACCCCTCTTTTGTTGTACCATGTTTAGAGTTAAATAGAAAAGCAGTTTACCTTTCCAAAAGTATTCCTGCTTCTGCAAACAATATTTAACTTTTGGCCCTTAGGTGGTACATCAAAAGCCCATGTGAACTTTTCTTCCCATTCTGGAGACGTGTTGTGGCTCACAACCTAATAATTTGCACAACACACATGTTCAAGATTGATTTATTTTTATGTTTCACTAAATAAATGATCATTTGATGATACCTTAGTGTACCTAGCAGGGCAATGTCCTATGCTTAGTTGACAAAACGCATTAGTGCCTCCTGTCACTTGCTTCAAATTGTCTGCACGCTTTATTGCAACGGTCAAACAACCTGGTAAAGAGTGGAGTAAGCTTTCAATTCTATCAAGAAAATTCGGTGGGCAAGTTTTCATATGGATTTGTAGGAAAGGAATGGCTTCGGCTGCAACCATAGCTTGAGATTTTGACATGTCTATTGGTATGGTCGACCACGTATGTTTCAGCAAGCACAAGGTTGTCAATGCAGAATCTTGAGCAGCCTCAGTACCAGACTTTAGTGCAGTTAATAAATGGGGTATATATAGTGTCGTTGCTTCAGAAACATGGAGCTTGTGAAAATTGGAAAGGATAACATGTATTGTCTTCAAAATTTCTTCTTCTTTTACGCTGGATCTAGATGACTCTTCTTTCTCTAAAACAGCTGCACGTTGAAAACGATTTGATTAGAAGCTGAGTTCAAAGATTTGATAATTTGAAGATAGATTTATCCTATCTACTGAAAAGCAAAAGTTAAGTAGGACCTTGGAAACACATGAAGAAATGACATAGGAATATGAACGGTGAGTTACCAGTCAAAGATTTGATTAGTTCATTTGATGCGTATTCTTGAAGGGTATGATTCGAAAATAAGTATCTAACAAGCAGTGCTGTCTGATCTACAACTTCTGAATCCGAGGACAGCAGCAGTTCTTGAATCCTCAATACACCACCTGCTTCAGCGACGGTTCTCCTATTTGTTCTGCTGTGCATGACAAAGTTCTGCAATGCACAAACTGCCACGATTTGCATATCTTTCGTGGGCTGATCTTGGAGGAGTAACACCAGAGCTCGGCAAGCAGAGGCAGAATCACTAGCCCTAGCCAGACCTTCGTGTTGGGAGAGGTTACCAAGAGCAAGAGCGGCAAGAAGTCGGCCATTTTCAGATCTGGTTTGTGGGTCGAGCAAATACTGGGCGAGAGGGGCAATTGCATATTTACAAGCCTTCATTTCCCTTACCCGAGTATTATTAAATAGTTCTTCTAGTAGAGTACCCGATACTTCTTCACAGTGGTGAGACCTTACTAGATCTAGCAAAGCATCTATTGCACCAGCCTCAGCCATCAGTTCAGCACTTGAAGAATCGGCCTTTTCTTGAACAATCAGTGAATTTATGGCGACCACAACTGTGCTCTCAAGACCTGAATATAACATCTTTACAAGTACCCCTACCGGAACTCTGAAGTAGTAGTCAGCATCAAAACGCAGAAGATTTGAGAGTACTAATGCAGCAGATTCCAACAAATCATCAGAAGGTAAAGGGTCTTCCTGAACAATAACCTTGGAGAGCTCAAATATACCACCAGCATCAGAAACTTCCTTTGGCCAACTCAAGGAGATATTTTCCAATGCCTTTATTGCAGTTTGCTGTAAATTCAGAATCCCGATCCCCACAAGATGAACAAGAGGAAGAATTGCATTTTTTGTAAGCATATCTTGCGGAAAATGTTCTTGATCAAGAAGGTGAGACAATAACTCGGCACCCAGCTGCTGGATCGCCTGTGATGGGGATTCAAGAACCGAAATTAAAGGTTCAATGACTTGGTTAGGAGTAAGTTTACACCTTGAAAGACTTTGTGGCTTCTCCAAAATGTTGACAAGAACCTGTAGGGCACTGTGCTGTCCCTGAAGGTCAAAATCCGTCTTGAACAGTAGCATAAAGAAAGGCTCTACACTTCTTGCAGCAGCTAGGCTTTTTGAAATAGCACTACTGTTTGTCAAGATTCGGAAGAGCTCTGCAATAGTGGTACACAATGAGTTTGGAGCAGTCGGGAGTAACTTGAGACAGTTATCTATAATTCCAAGGTTTACCATTTCCAATTTCCTTGGAGTTCTATCTTTCCCCAGTTTAATAAGTGTGGATATGCTTGCTTCAATAAGCAGATGATTTGGTCCGGAAACCAGATAAACGAGCTTCCCAACAAGATCATGAGAAGATGTAATATCCACCTGGTTTTCATCTTCCAACAATCTCCCCAAAGCCCGCACACTAGATTCCACAGCTGTTTCTTCATCAGACTGCATCAACAATATGAGAGGTTCTATGCATTCTGAGGTGATTGGCAATTCTCGAATTCTTGAATTCCCGAAAAGAATACAGCACAATTTTGCAGCATCACTTTTTAGTTTCAAATTGGCAACAGATGAGATGATTTTATGGAGGCAGACAAGAAGATTATTGCCTTCAACTTCAGCCAGCATAGCTGCCTTTGCATAATTATCTGAAGTCAACTTAATTAAAGCACTTAAAGCAGTCTGTTGTTCGTACTCGAAAGGCGTATCCAGCATGTCTGCCAAAGGCTGAATGGCCTGGATTGATGCTTCAGAATCTCTTATTTTTTTCGAGTCAAAGAGTTCGTTTATGGCTCTAGCGGCACTCAATCTTGCACTTTTTGATCCCAGATGAAGAACAGCTACAAGTTGATTCATGCAACTGAGAGCCGATTCATATTGAACAAGATCGGGATTACTGAATATTATTCTTAGTAATTCGGATACCGTTGCCTCGGTTAAGTCTTGAGGGCTCAAAGATAGATACTTGGTCAGAGCATCCAGTGCCCCAGCTTCAGCAATGAATAATTTATTGGTATCATTTCCATGTGCAATTTTAGTCAAAAGGCGAACCGAGAAGGATGGGGCTCCTGGCCTATTTGGAATGGGTCTCAATAAATCAACAAGTAGAGGAATAGTATTTTGAGAAACAGGACCTACTCTAATTTCATCGATTTGGAATAAGCTTTCAAGAACTATCTGGTCGGGATTTTTTACCAAGGAAAATTCTTCAGACAAGGCCATCACATTCGGCATATCTGATTCAATATGTCCTATCAGGGACATCAAGCCAGAAACTGTACCTGAATTTGCTATTGCTAGATTTATTTCCTTATTTTCATGGCCAACAAGGCTAGCAAATGCCTGAGCAGCAAAGAATCTATCAATCATTTCATCTGAATTGAAGAGGACTGATAGTGATTGTATAAAACTCATGGCCGTAGAAGAGGAGACAGCATCAGTATCCTGAAACAATATAGCCGCTAGAAGGGCACTGATCCATATACCCTCCGTATCTTCGAAAACTGCCTGAGAAAAGTGTATCATTTTAGAAAGAAAATTTAGAAGAAGATAAAGAGAAAAATAGAAGAATAACAAAGATATGTAATGTGGAATGGAGATGAACTGGTTCTGAACACTACCTGATCACGATTAGCATGTCTTGCAAACTTGTCAGAAAGAATTTCCAGTGCTCCGGCTTCCATCATTGTGATTTTACTCTTTGAATGAAATGAAGAAATTATTGATAGCAACCACAAGGCAACAGTACCTCCCAAGACCGTTGCAGGATCAGGCACATCGAAATCATCTCCAACCCGAAAATCTGATCTATCTCTATAAGCTCTAGGGGTCCTAACTTCAATTTCAACAGAAGAGCAACTAGAGTTCTGCTTCATCATATCCACTAACGTGTAAATAAGAGGTTTCAAGTACCCAGATGCCTCAAGTGCATGTATTGATTGGATTTTATGTTCCTTGGCAGCACAAATTAGCAACGTTGTTCCCCCAACTCTCACTTCTTGGCTTCTGGAATTCATTATTCTATTAGCCAAATTACCAATCGACTTTGAATTTGAGACCAAGACGTCGCCTAAAGCAGCGGGTTGATCCGTAGAAAGTCTAGACAAAATTTCAATAGCTTTATCTTGTACTGAGGTAGGTCCCTCGCATAGGCAGTGCAACAGAGGGTCTAAACTTGACGAAACTTCAGCGAGTCCAGACCATGGTGAATAGGAGGAGTGGCCAAGTTTTGTCCGTGACAATAGTGAAACAACTTCTAAAGTATCAAGAAACTCGGTGCTATCAACATCCGTGGCATTCAAGGAATCAATCACCTCAAGAACAATAAATCGACACTGAGAGCTACCAGTCAGCACATCGCCTACCGGAAAATGCTTCAGTAATTGATGAAGAGCACGAGAGGCGCTTTGCTTACCTTCCAATGACCCTTCTCCCAAAACTCGTGTTATCGCAGAAACAATATCTTCTGCCAATGCTTCTGCAGCTACTTGGGGATCCGACAATTCATAAGACAATGCAGCCATTGCCCTTTCTGCAGAATCTATTTGTAATGTTTTGGCTTTTCTGATCAAAGGCTTGATGTCACCTTCTGAGATGTAAGATGTCTTACTCATTTTCTTAAACTTGATTGGGTGGGAGACATAATTCAGTGCCTGAGGGAACTTAGTTGCAATGCCTTGAGTGTTGCTGGTTAATATTTTCATACAAGGATTCACAGCTTCGTCTGTCTTGAGACCATCACATAAATCTTGCCGATTGATGAATAAATCAGCCAACACCAATGCAGCATGCTCTCGAGTCCTCTCGTTTGATGAATTGAAAAGCTGGACAAGTGCCTTCAGACCTTTATAAGCAGGGGCACCTGGGTTCACAAGATCACTTAATGATGCCACGGAAAGAACATGACCCAAAACTTTGATGACGTGTGTCTTGGAACTTGGAGAGTCCCCCAAGAGCAAAGCAAGCAATTGATTGACGGAAGATGGATTTCCATTCTTGATAAGCTTTATTAGAGTGTTAGAAGAAACTTCTTGTTCTTCTGGTCCACCATTTTTAAGGAGCCATATAAATGCCGGAACGGCTCCTGCACTTTCAAGAATTCCTCTAATGTCTTCACTGTAATGGCACAAATTCCACAAAATATGTGCTGCATCATATCTTGCCTTCTCAGATCCAACTTCTAGTAATAGGACAAGTGGAGGAACTCCACCAGCCGAAGTTAGTGCCCACTTGCTGTCATCGACTTGTTTGGTCAAGATTGAAAGCATCTTAACTGCGTATTCTTGGTGTTTTTCATTGGATAACCCGAATGATGAGATAAGCAACTGAATCCCTTCTCTCTTTCCTAATGCTTCCCATACACTTACCCCCTCAGTACATAACCGTATTAATGAAAAAATCAAACACTCCTGAGCATCACCAGACACCATGGTTATGAGCCCAACAAGCACCTTTTTAGCTTCTGATTGACTAATGGAAACTGATAGATATGCATTACCATATAGGCCGGCCATGGCCTCTAGAAGGCGCTCCTGAACTTGCTTATTATCTCTCGGTTTCAAAAGCATAATTAATATGCTCTCAATCTTTGTTGATTCGAATGGTTCTACATCACCATTCTGCTTGAAAACCATCAGACAATGAGCAAGAGCTCCAATTATATCAGCAACTGGAGCAGCTAACCTTGGGGACTGAGAAAGCTCTCCAAGATGAATAATTAATTTAAACATCCCACCACATATATTTGCTAAAGTTTGCATTGAATGCCGTTGAAGAGCCTCTGCTACCTCTCCTTGAATCCCTTCTTTGGAAGGAGCAACCACAACTCCAATAAGCAATGACATGCCCTGCGCATCAACAATAGATTCCTTGCCTTTTTTTGATGTTATAGAAAGAGCTTCTAATGCCTCGGCAGCACTGGCTCGCACAAAGACATCCTTCTTATCACTTAAGAGCCCGAGCAAGGATTTGACCGCACCTGAATCAACTATTTTCATGACACTATCTGGAAAATCTAGCATCATGTGTGCTAAGAGAGAAGCAGCATTGGATTGTGAAGTGGAATTTTCCGAAGAGAGGAGTCCCACAATAATATCCACTCCACCGACATCAAGAATTGCCTGCCAATATCCTTCTTTATCGCCACACAGATTTCTCAACGCCCCAGTGACAAATCCTTCTACATTTTTATCATTATTTTTAGCATTGAGCTGATCCCATAAAGTTTGAACCACACCTTCGGTGACAAATATTTTCATGCCTACTTGATCGTCTGAAATTCCACTGGATGACACGGCATATATGGCTTCAGCAGCTGCCTTTCGAGCCTCAGTTGCATTTGATTTCAAAAGTGAGAGTAGAGGTGGTATGCATCCACCTAGAAGCACTTTTACTCGAAAATCCTTAGTTCTACACAGAATGCTTAAAGTTGCAGCAACATTTATTTTTGCTGGCAGAGTTCCATTTCGAAGAATGGACACAAACAACGGCATTGCTTGGTCATGTGAAATGATAAAAGCTCGAGCTTCTTTTCTTGTTTTTGCAATACCTAGCAAACGAGCCGTGGTAAGTTCTTTTTCATGTGCAGAAGTCACGTTGGCGTGCAGCTGGTCGACCAGTTGAGCAACCCTCGAGATATCTGGATCATCCGCTTCTGTAGTTCCGTTTGGCACCCTGGAGATATAAAATTTTCAACAATGTTAGTACTAGACCTTAGTTCGTTAGCATGGAATGCATCATTTTTGGAGACACTAGCTGACGATCTTACTTATTTTTTCGAGACAAAGATAAAGCTTTTCGAAATGTTCGTTTCACAGGAGATGAACTTGACATTGGCACGTGGGATCCTCGTTTCAACCAAAATTCTCAGCCTCCTGCAGTTCACAAGTAGTTAAAAATCACTCCACTAGACTCCAGCACCTAATTAAATGCCAAAAAACGAAACCTTCATTCACTTCCCATTCGATTCGTGTATTCCTGCACAAATTCACAAAAAAAAAACATCCACTCGTCTATAAAAAAAATTAACTATTAATCGACTCGAAATTTAGTGTATCTTTCGTGCTCACAAGATCCAATCCTACTTTCTCCTCTCCCGAAGTTAAATTGCTCATCCAAATTACTGGACAAGCTATAGTTTTTTGTTGTCATCCAGCCCAGTGTACAAAAATAATACTAAAACGTAGAACTCGAACGGTTCCGTTGCATTAAATAAATTTAAAATCCAGGGGAATTCATAAAATCACAAGATTAACCAAAATACAGAAAAATACCAAATCGAAAACATCAAAATAAAAACGAAAGTCGTAAGTTAAATTTACCTGAGCCGGAAATTTGAAAAATGCAGACAAAATTACCAAGCAATTTCATATACAACAATGGTGCTCAAATCAACCTGCATAATAATAAGAATAGTGTTGATAAAAAGAATGTCGATCCAAGCCCAGATCATTATTTCCTCGTATTTATTTGTTCATGCACGTAAATTTGCGCATGCACAAGCATTTTCATGCAGATATCGGTAAATGAATATATGTGGAAACGGGAATTAAGTATATGAGGAATCTGATCGGACAAATTGCGAAAAAGAGTGGAAAAACTAACCTCGAAACGATATCCTTGTATCTTTTTCCCCAGCATTTATTTGTCCCCGTCGTGTTCATGTATTAATGAAGCAGATTATATTTATTCAATATTAATTATATTCATAATTATTTGCATTAATATTTCGCCTGATTTATCAAATATTTTGGTTGTTAATATTAATAATAATATTGCTGATGACTTAAAAAAAATGTTAGAAAAAGAGTTCTTTTTTGCTTAATATTTATTTTCATATTTTATAATTAAAAGAATTTGTTTCATAGTTTTTAAATACTTTATTTGTATGTTCTAAAATCATTTCCATGAAGAACCCTTACAGATCCACATTAAAAGGTGAATTATTTTCTTTTATCGTAAAAGTGTGTTTTTTTTAAAAAATGTTTTTTTTGGGGAAAAAAATCACTTTCGGTAAATGCTAGTATAAATTTTAAAAATAGTTTATAATTTTTAAAAAATTAATGGATATCTTTTTTGAGTAATTAAGGAAAAAAATGATAACTAAGTAATATTTATACTTTTATTCTGAAAATTAATATTGTAGAGTAATGAATAATTTTACTGGGAAACACCTATACTAAACTTTTTCGTTTGATATAGAAAGAATAGACCTTGTTTCAAATTTGATTAAAAAAAAAAACCCAAAAGGATGAAGGAAACAACAAGAAGAATCGAACATGCACTGGGTACTGGAAATAATTAGTGTAGATTTTGTTGAATTTGTTTATTTGGTGCACGCATAAAAAGGAAATAATCACTACTATTTGGTGTTTTTTTTTTTATTTTGAAAAATTACCATTTTAGTTTTGTAAATTGACATATTAAATTAATATATCTTAGGTTTTAGTCATGTAACTTGATTATGTTTGATTTTCGTTATAAGTCAATAAATAATCGAATATTTATTATTTGACACGAATGATCTCTGACACAACTCTCGCAGCGAAAATAAACATATATTATACACATTAAAATAAACCTAAAAAAAAGAAAAAATTAGTCAAAATGACACTCAATATTTCAAATGAGAGGAAAAAACTTAATGTTTCCTTTTATTTTTATTTAGATATATTTTAATATGTATAATATAGATTTTGTTCTCGTCACATGAGTCATGTCATTTCAAAAAAAATATGCTTAGCGACGGTTTTAGCGACGAAAATTAACCCCGTCGCTAAAGTCACCGTTGTAAACATATTGCGACGATTTCTCAAAACTCGGTTGTGGATTTAGTAGTTTTGAGTAAAAAATGACAAAAAAAAATAAAAATAAAAATTGGAAGCAAACCAAACAGAAACAAATTACAAGAATAAAATCCAAAACATGGACTTACAGAACTACAATTGCACTTTACGATGATATTGAATCAGCAAATGAGCAACTGCATTAGATGTAATGATGCCGTGGCTGGGTCTCAGTTTTGAGATTTGAAAATTAACTAAGGGTGAACTATTAGGCTGGTTGAAGTTGGGGGAAAATAAAAATCAAGGGAAAAAATAATTAAACTTAAACTAATTAACTGGACGTACATATCACGATTTCAATGGGTTAGGGCATTACTCATCAGCCAATATCGAATCAACCCACATGCATGGTTGAACGTTCTAGAATTTAATGTTGGGATACTGCTCATCTTAAGGTCTAGAAGTTGAATTTTAAAACGATTATGCATTGACTTCACATAGATGATCGAACTTCGTTACAAATTCACTGACGTCTTTTGCTATTTATCATCGAAACTTATTTTCGGTCTAAATTATTTTTGTACAGCAAAGCATGCATTTATTAGTCATGCACTTGTATAACAAACAAATTCAGCAAATTGTAAGGCATCCTATAAAATAAACAAAATCACAAAACCAATTTAGTTGCCAGCATCTTGCTTAATTGTTTCATAATTTCCATTAAATATATTTTAATTTCTATAATATTATGAATTATGATACTATTACATTAACCAAGACCTTGGAAGTTAAACCATCAACCATTTAATTATGATTATTATATGATACACTTGAAGTATTTCTGCCTTATGATGTAGTCAAATGTTAGTCATTGGATCATCAACATATATGTCAACTTTCATAAAAACGTGAGTGACTCACATGATCTAATGATATTAGAATATGAAGAGAAACAATCTAGCATGCATAGACTAACCTATTTTATTAGTAACCCAGATACACCAATATATATTGTAAAAATACCATTCAATAAAAATGGGAAAAAATAAATAAAAAAAAATAAGATCCTTAAATAGCCTATAATTAATTTTAAAAAATTTATACTTAATAATTTTTTTAGAACACTAAATTATATTTTTATGCACAAAAATAGTGTGAATTAATTTACACGGTAAGTCAATCATGCAGGTATACAACGTTTTCTTGTTTGAAATTAATAATTTTAAGCTGGCAAGATTTGTTGTGTAGCTCATCATCTGTGACATAATTACATAAAAATGACGCCTCTGAATGTAAATGAAAACAATTTCGTCACCATTAAACAAACGTCGACGCATCAATTAATTGCTCTAACAAAATTTTCAGTGCAAATTTTCTTGATGACAATTTTCTCTTGTCGTTAAAGTTATATCAACTTCTTTGCTTCCAAGTTTTTATTATTATTCTTTATTTATTTACACACAAAAACACACACGCGCTGTGTAATCTGCTTATCGAGAAAGTTTTGATTCGGTGATTGCATGAAAAAGGAATTATATAAATCTCCTTTTTTACAAAAATAAAATCCATTGTATTTAATTAAATTTCCAGAATCCAGATATGAGTTATTGATGATTAAGTAAAGAGGAAAGTGTATATGTATATATAAATCTTGCTGTCTGAACATAATTTCAGAGGTGGGGTGTTTTTTGCCCAAAAAAAAAAAAGTCAAAATGGGTCGGAGATTGTGGTGGTTCGGGTTGTTCGCGACGATAGCAGCGGTGATCCGCGACGGGAGTGGCGGTGAAGTTACATATGATGGGAGGTCTTTGATTATTGATGGGGAGAGGAAGCTTTTGTTTTCAGGCTCAATTCATTATCCAAGAAGTACTCCTGATGTATGTTTTTTTTCCCCTCTGCACGTTAATCTTTCGTTTGTGTTTTCTTGCTGATGGTGTCTTTGGAAATATCACAACAAAATATACTATGTGTGATATTTTTTCTCTCAAGTGAAAAATATAGACATTTTGCGCATTAAATTTAAATTATAATCTTAAATCTTACCTAGAGAAATATAATATAATTTGGTTGTACAGATGTGGCCAACTCTAATTTCTAAGGCCAAAGAAGGAGGACTCGATGTAATTGATACTTACGTTTTTTGGAACCTCCACGAGCCCCGACGACGAGAGGTGACAAAATTATATTTTATATAATTAAATTTATTTTGCGACTTCGTATTTTACCATGTGTGAATATAACAAGTATTTATTACAAAGTTACTAAATAATTTATCAAAAAATCAATTTACTCAATCTTGATTAGTTTTTATGTGGGATTTTCAGTATGATTTCAGTGGAAGACGCGATATAGTGAGATTTATAAAGGAAGTACATGCTCAAGGTCTCTATGTTTGCCTTCGGATTGGACCCTTCATAGAGAGTGAATGGTCTTATGGGTAACTATTTTCTTAAAAAAATAATAAAATTAGGATGATAGAACGATTTAAACTATATAAAATCTTTTATTATTATTTTTTATTTTATGATAGAGCTTGATTCAATGCATATGAAACCCAGTGTTCTGAAAGGAGGATCGTCTGATGTAATATATAGAATTTTTTTTTTTAAATGTTTTGCAATCAGTTTGTATTGTACTGAAGGAAAAAAGTATACTATTTATTTTGAATTATTGTATAAATACAAGTGAAACAAGAAAAATCAGATATTCATGTCTAAACGTCTAGTCGACAAACGGTCGGTGGTTGTCCGTCTTTCGTTTACCAATTTTCAGAACACTGGTCTCAGACTCTCAACCCTAACACTTAACTCTAAAGGGAACAATGGCATTTTGCGTTTTTTTGCAGAGGCCTGCCATTTTGGCTGCATGACGAGGTCCCTCAAATTGTATACAGATCCCATAACGAAGCCTTCGAGGTACTTCATTTTACCTCTTTTGGGCGAATTCAAGAAGTGATCGGGTTAAAATTTTAATATAATTCATCATATTTTTTAAAATTAATTTTTCATTCTGATTTTCCCATTTTTAATAATTTATTTATATAAAATAAATTCTTATGCTTCGTAATTCTCGTCCTACTGTCCATTGCAGCATCACATGGAAAGCTTCACAACAAAAATAGTGAACTTATTAAAGTCCGAAAAATTATTTGCTTCACAAGGAGGTCCAATTATATTATCTCAGGTGAAACTTTTTTCCTTCATCGCCCATTCATTTCTTTATTTTTAATATATTTATAACATAAATTAATATGTATTTTCCAGTGGAGATTTAATTTAATACAATCTATTGGAGAGGTCTGATTTTTTTAAAAATAGATTTATATATTTAATTCAAAATTAGTAAATAACTAAAATTTAAAAATATTACTTTATACTTCAAATATCATCAATGAGGAAAAATTATAATAATAATAATATTAATAAATAAATATGCAGATCGAGAATGAGTACCAAAATGTTGAGAAAGCTTTTCATGAACATGGGCCTCCGTATGTTCTATGGGCCGCCTCAATGGCTGTGGGCCTCAAAACTGGTGTGCCATGGGTTATGTGCAAACAAGATGATGCTCCTGATCCAGTGGTAAAAGCCCGATACCTTTTTACCCCTCTTTCAATTTCAAATTGGTGCTAGATTGGCTCAATTGGCCACATAAATATATATAAAATCTGCAGATTAATGCGTGCAATGGGATGAAATGCGGGGAAACGTTTGTAGGACCTAATTCACCAAACAAGCCAGCTATTTGGACAGAAAACTGGACACATTTGTAAGATTTTAATGAAAAAATATAACTTCATTTGCTCCTCCTATGATCGACCTTGATGCAACTTGACTTGTTCATCGTATTTTTTCTTGTTATTTTTGCATGTGATCGAAAAGCTACGACGTATACGGGAACATTACGAAAATAAGATCAGCAGAGGACATCGCATATCATACCACCCTGTTCATAATAAAAAAGAATGGGAGCTTCATAAACTATTACATGGTATATATAAACACATAACAATTAAAATCATATTTATACACTTGTATGTGTTACTTATGGGTATTTTTTAGTATCACGGGGGGACGAACTTCGGGAGGACGGCTGCTGCATTCATTATAACCAGATACTATGATCAAGCTCCATTGGACGAGTATGGTATGCTACACAAATATACACACACACACATATAGTCATTAAATTTTCAGCTTATGACAATGTAAGAAAAAAAATGATGAGAAAATGTTAAACAAACATCATTTTTAGGTCTCACTAGGCAGCCAAAATGGGGTCATCTGAAAGAGTTACATGCTGCCTTGAAGATGTGCTCACACAATTTGCTTTATGGATTACAATCTAATTTCACTTTAGGTGGTGAGCTACAAGAAGTAAGGATATAAAGTTCTTCTTTTATTCTTGTTTTAGCTATAAATTTAACAATTAGAGGGGATTTTAACTATGAATTAAGTGATAATTAAAGGGATTTTACATTGTTAATTTTTCATATATGATTTCAATTAAAAATAAAAACACAGAGTTTATCATTAGGTCATTAAATTATTATAGAAAATTCTAACAGTTTTAACATAAAGGCTTTGACGATTTAAAATTGTTAAATTTTAGATGGTAAAATTTAAACTTTTTTTAAAAAAATTATAAATAGGTTTTATTTAATTATGTATGTGGAATTCATTTTTATTAGCTGTCTGTTTCATTTAAATACAGGCTTATGTCTACCATCAAGATTCAGGAGAATGTGCAGCATTTCTTGTAAACAAAGATGCTTCGAAAGAAGCAAAGGTCCAGTTCCTAAATGTATCATACAAGTTGCCTCCTAAATCAATCAGCATCTTACCAGATTGCAAAACCGTAGCATTTAATACAGCGAAGGTATGCACCAAAACCTGCAGGTTACTCCGCATCTAATCTTCTAAATATTATAGCTCGTTAGCAGCTCGAATTGGGCTCTTGTTTTTTTTTTTATCACTCAAACTTGACTCGGCTCGTGTGAACCCACGATCTTATGTCACAGGTAAGCACCGCGTCTAGCACAAGATTGACGCAACCAGCAGTGAAGTTAGACTCAGCAAAGAAATGGCAAGAATCCAAAGAAGTCATTCCCGTATATGATGGAACTGCGATAAGGTCCAATACATTGTTTGAGCAAATGGAGACGACACGAGATGCATCTGATTATCTATGGTACACAGCCAGGTAAAGTTGTTTACTTTTCCGAGCCAGGGCCAGAATTGTGATATTGTGCATGGAATACATTTGATGATCTTTTTCGTACTATTAGTTAGGGTCAAAGTTAGCTTTGGTTTTTTCAGTAACCCCTGCACTTTGACTGTTTTCGTAACATGTATCCTTGCTGCCTCAGTTATTCGGTGTCCAGGAACACGACGTCCATGCTTAGCGTTACATCCCGTGGACATGTTCTGCGAGCATTCGTCAATGGAAAATTTGTGGGTAAGATACCGTTTTTAGTACTTGTACTCATGCAGTCATGCTGATGTAATAATTTATATGTTTAGAAAAATTATATGTGTAAAAATGTATATATTTTTTAGGTTCTAAACATGGGTTTTTTAGAAATCCAAGTTTTACATTACGTATCAGTGTCCCTTTAACCAGTGGAAAGAGCAACATCTCATTGCTCAGCAATATGGTTGGGCTACCGGTACTAATCTAATCTCTTACATCTATCTTTTTCTGATAGTATTATGAAGTATATTATTTCTCTCGGGCAAAGTATTTGTAATTATATATATATATATATATATATATATATTAACTTGTAACGCGATAGGATTCGGGGGCGTATATGGAGCGTCGAGCAGCTGGATTGCAAAATGTGAGCATTCAAATAAATGAAAAAGTGCAGAATATAACCAACTATAAATGGGGATATCAGGTAAATTATTTTCATCCATATTACGCAGAAGTTTTTGCTGTAAAAGAGGCTGAAATTCAGTTTCATTCAATAACATTTAAATAGATCGGATTAGTTGGAGAAAGGTCGCAGTTTTACTTGGGGGAAGATGCAAGCAGCGCAAAATGGTTCGATTTCAATCCATCGCCTCAGCCACTTACTTGGTATAAGGTAAGATCGATTTACTCGATCGTGTAAAGTTTTTGTAACTTTAACGAAGTACTAAAAAATGGTCTCTTTTTTCTTGATAAAAAAACGGTTTCTTGATTTTTTTTTTTTAGTCCAAATTCGACGCACCCAAGGGTAATGATCCAGTGGTGGTAAATCTTGGTTCAATGGGGAAAGGTGAAACATGGGTGAACGGCCAAAGTATCGGTAGGTACTGGATATCCTTTCGCACACCAGATGGCTCGCCTTCACAGATACGGTACGCCAACATGTGTTAATGAGATGTTGGTTTATATGTGATCCAATTTCACTCGGTCCACTATCTTTTTTATTATTATTATTATTATTTTTTGTTCATTTTAGTCTTTTTTTTTTCGACGCGACGTTGATTTGACATTAATATAGCAATGATGTGTCATTGACATATGTAGTTCAACAACGAAACTTTCGATAAAAAAGATTAAAATTACCAAAAATCGAAAAATACAAGATTAAAACTGAAATTTGATAAATATTTAGATGATAAAAAAAAAACAAATATACTGAACCCAAAATACATATCCTTCAATTTTAATATCAGAAAATATTTGCATTTCTTTGTGTTTTTAACTCGTGATTTCAGGTATCATATACCAAGATCCTTCCTCAAACCTACGAATAACCAAATAGTGTTGTTCGAAGAAGAAACTGGTAATCCACTTGAAGTATCAATAGAGACAGTATCGATAGCTAATTAAGATGATGGCAAGCATCGTATGACATTAAACCGATTGGGGAGAAGGTAACGTTATGTTTTCCGAGATTTGAGCCATATATATATGTGTGTGTGAGTATATATATAAAGTTTTAATATGTTGTCCACTTTCATGTTTAGTGACGTGACACTCATATATTAGACGTGATGAAATATATACAAATTGTACATCCAATAAGTTAGTGTCATCACATTCATGGACATGATAGTAGAAATATGAGTGGATAATATATCAAAATTTTGTGTGTGTGTATATATATATTGTGAACTTTATATAAAATTTATCTGATTAATCTTTCTCAGGCTTGCACTGGGAGATGCATGTATCTGTAGACTTGCTGGTTTCGGCCACAGACAACGAGTTTTCAGAGTTGTTCTAAATTTCATGAGATATGCACTGTTAACATTTAGCAACACAATCGTTCTTATACTGTTATATCCTCCTTCACATCCTCGTTATTTAAGCTCGAGTGTTTCCTTTTCAAATGCGTATGAATTTAATTATTAATAATATCTTCGATGATCAAAGTATATTCTAACAAAAAAAGGGAAGGATTTGTTGAACCATTTCAACTTCATTGAAGAGTTATATAAGTCCAAATCTCTCCTTGTGGTACTGCCATTTTCCCCCATCTTCACTTCTTTGTCCATCAACTACAGTATTGACAAATATAATTATAATTTATTAATCCATTTTTTCAATTAAAATTTAAAATATACCCATAGAGCTATATCAGACTCAACGCTTTTGGCCTCGAACATAATAAAATCACCCACTATTAACCAAGAAATTGTGAGGAAATGCACTTGACTGATAACTAGGGGTGCAATCGACTCAAAAAAAAAAATCAATTCGACTCGACTTAAATATTAATTTTCAAGCTCGAGCTCAACTCGATAATATATCGAGTTACTTGAACTCGATATCGAAAAACTCGATTTCAAAATTGTTTAAAATTTAATATATATATATATATATATAGAGTATTATTACCCTGCACCTATGGGTGCAGGGTTTTCGTGGGCGCCAGCCAAACCTGTGCAGTTTTCTTTTATTTTTTTTTAAAAAAATTAAAAACTCAAATAAAAAAAAAGGCTTTTAATTTAGAAATTAAATCGTGCAGGGTTCTCGTGGGCGCCAGCACAGCTGGCGCACACCTGTGCAGTTTTCTTTTATTTTTTTTTAAAAAAATTAAAAACTCAAATAAAAAAAGGCTTTTAATTTAGAAACGAAATCCTCCATACATTCACACATATACCGAACCCAATTTTTATTCCAACAATCTCGATTTACATTCACGCACATATTTTTATACCCGAGGTTTTCTAATACATTCACACACATATTCTACCGGAAATAAGAAATTTTCCAACATCGGTTTACCTTCTGATTTGAGGTGCCTGGAAAAAGCCTGCACGAGATCTCCAGAATCATCTTCACTTGAAGCTCACGACCGTGTGGTGTGTTTCTTTCATTTTGTTCTGGTTGGTGAAGACGGTAGGTGGAGGATTTAAGTTTTTAAATTAAAAGCCTTTTTTTTATTTGAGTTTTTAATTTTTTTTTAAAAAAATAAAAGAAAACAGCATAGGTGGAGCTGGCGCTAGGGGTGGGAAAAAATACCGAAATACCGAAATACCGAAAATACCGTACCGAAAAAAATACAAAACTTACCGAAAAAATCGGTATACCGAACATTTCGGTACGGTATCGGTATGAAATATTTTTTTTTCGGTATTTCGGTATATACCGAAATACCGAAAATAATTTTTTATTATTTTTTTTAAATTTAAGTTCGGTATACCGAAAAAATGTCGATGTCGGTATACCGACAAAATTTTCGGTGTCGGTACGGTACCGGTATGAACTTTTTTCATACCGAAAATTCGGTATACCGAATGTGCGGTATACCGAAATTTCGGTATCGATATCGGTATGAAAAAATTCCATATCGATATTTTCGGTACGGTATACGGTACCGTAGTTCGATACGGTATATCGTACCGTACCCACCCCTAGCTGGCGCCCACGAAAACCCTGCACCCAAGGGTGCAGGGTAACAACACTCTATATATATATGTATAAAAATATATATATATAAATATTATATATATATATATATTTGTCGTATACTCATAAAATACTCGAGCTCAAGCTACTCACGAGTAGTTCGACTCGTTTTCACCTCTACTAATAACAGATAAATTATCAAAATTTCAAATTTGAGACGATGTTTCTATTTAATTGTAACAAATCCTTCCACAAGCTCAAAACAAACGGGAAGATATGGACCTCATTATAGCGTGGATGGGTTAGGGAATAATTTATTGGTTTAGGGGTAAAATGAAAGCACTAATTTAAAGTGAGGGAAAATTAAATTATCAAAAGTGGAATAAAATTGCGGAGCACGTTGGCTCCAAGTCAAAAGCACAGTGCATCCTTCATTTTGTCCGTCTGCCTTTAGATGATGCACCTCTAGCAAGTATTGATGTTCTGGCACATCTGGTGTATCAAAGTTAATGAGTCACGATGGTCGTGGAAAATCAGATGCAAATTCATACAGTGGGTGCTATAAACTGAATATGATTTTCGTGCATCGAGGAAGTTCTATGAAATCACATCTGACATTTCCATTATGATGCAGGAAACAGCCTGCGAGGTGGTGATTTTGAAAGAAAATTCCCTTTTAAAAATATAGGGAATCCAGTAATGTGTCTGGTAGTTTGTTTCTCCTAGAATTCATACTTTTATATGTTTTTTGTAACATTTCTTTCTCTCATTTCCAGTAATCTTTGTCAACATTTCCATTGTTTTTATTTGCACTTTTGAAAGGTTCCTACGGTTCTTAAATTTCCTTTTGTTGAACAAATAATATTGTATTCACACCGCATTCATGCTAGCCTTCAAAACTTTCCTAACTCCCTCTGCCACTTCTATGATAGGATTAAGATGAATATACAGGGATGCTTTACTTCCCCTTGTTTCAATCATGTTTGGGCAGAACTCAACGAGATTCTCATATTATAATTAGATATTAGGTTTCGGCAGAAAATTAGTTCTATTAATTTTGATGCCACCATGATTCCATTTGAGTTCCTCTTTTTCTTATTTTTGCATTTGTCCTGATTCAAACACAGCATCTGACATTTTTAAAGTATCAATGTCTTCTTCTTCAGTACTTTTCGTGGAACTTCTCTCCACCCATTCTTATAACTTGGATCTGATGCTGTTTCCAGGTGGCCTTTTTGGCTTCTGCTCTAGGGCCAAGAGTGGCTGCTGCCTGCGCCCACGAATCCTTGGCAGCAGTGAGCAGTATCTAAGGATGGTGCCATGGAAGGGAGTCCACATGGAGATATCACAAATAGCAAAAAAAGTACCTTTTAAATTATTCAAGTAGCCTACTTTCTTCTGTTAATCTCACTAATGGCCTTCTCTGAAGGTCCTTTGAGCAGACAAGATGCTGAAGGTATTCCATTATCTGCTGAAAAAGTGCTAGCTGCTGCAAATTATGGTCTTTCTGCTTCGGCTTTGAAGGCAAAACTTTTTGCTGATCATGAAGAGTGTGAAATCCAGCTGTTATCTGCTAATATTATAAATCATCAGGTACTGGTTGGCTCAAATTGTGTAGCATTTTTAGAATTAGTTTATCCTCGTATTTCTCTACTCATATAGGTATTGAAACGATTTGATAAATTGAATTAAGTCGTTTTTTTGACAATTGAGTATTTTATTTTTTCCTTTCTTTCTTTTCTTCGCTGCGGAAAATCTTACAAACAGGATCTAAATTGAGTGGTGGTGTTGTCTCTGTGTAATGGTACTGGTTTTAAATATTTTCTTTAGTGTATTGAGACAAAAACTAAAACATGTTTTATCACGTAAATGTATTAAAGATGATTTCAGGATACTATTTAATTTTCCGAACCCAATTACAGTAATCTTTTGTTTAATTTAGAACCCTGTAACTTTAGTGTTTTCCTGTGTCAACCAAAACTCGATCAGAATTATTAAAAGCAACTTAAAACATTCTTGGATGTGAATCAGGTTACATTAGTAAACAGACCACCTAGTTCGTGAATAGGAATTAGTCCCTGATCAGTACAGTTCATAATACGATTCATGATGGCTTCTATTGGCTCATTTTGTGGCCATTGACCAATGGGTATGTGAAATGGTAAACCAAGTATTGATTTCTCCTGCACTTATTCATTACATTTACATACATGTTTCTTATGCTTGGTGCGCATAAAATGGCATCTATATATGGGATATGGCCAAGTTTATTACATTTCGAATTCTCTCTGTTCTTTCAGTTGAAGAGATTAGAGCTGAAGTTGAAGCAATTTGCGGAAGCAGAGATATTATTAATGAGAGAGTGTGAACAGATGGAAAGGACACGGCAGAGGATTGCTGCACAGCGGTCTCTGGTAATGTCAGCTCAATTTGGAGCAACAGTCATATCTCAAACTGTGGGCCTACCTGCAGTTGGTTCTGCCATCTTAAACGGAAATAGTATGCTACAAATTCGAGGAACTGAACAGCCCTTAGTTTCACGGTATCACAATAATCAACCATTATATCCACATCTTTTACCCATGCAGCTACAGGGCATTTATGGGATCGGACCAAGGGTGCCCGTTTCATGTATTCAAGCATCATCATCTGGTTCTGATACTATGTTTGATTCGTCACCGAATTCTCTGTCTTCTCCTGGTCATCAAATGCTTGGATCGTTATCTCAGACTAAATCTGGTCTATCATAAATTAAAGTGATGTATAGGCTGTGATAGGTTTGCTCACTTCGTGTGTGCGACATGAGAAGAGCGAAATCATCAACTTCCCATTGAAATAGAATCGACACAAAGAAAAGAAAAGCAATTGCCATTTGTTGGCGCTGTCGACTCCCGTACTGGCTTCCCATGAGAGTTGGCTGTAAAAATCCCTAAATATTCCATAATTATATTAATGAAAACTCCAAAAAATCGAGATATCGGTATGATTTAAAAATTCTATACTACATAATTTTGTTCTTGAAAAAATTGTGGAAATCACTTCAAAATTTATTCGTGCCAATAGTTTTTTCCATTCTTTTCAAGATTAACGTTTTTACAGCTGTTAATTGTCCCACATCTCACCTTGACCCAGGGACGTCTTTGTATACGCCTCTGGTGTTTGTTTGAGCTTCCCTCTTGTCTCTTAATTCAAATCCTCCATTTGGATCTAACAAATAAACCGAAATGAGAGAGTGCATTTCGATCCACATTGGTCAGGCCGGTATTCAGGTCGGAAATGCCTGCTGGGAGCTTTACTGCCTCGAACACGGCATCAAGCCTGATGGGCAAATGCCTGGAGATACCACAGTAGGCGGAGGTGATGATGCTTTCAACACATTCTTCAGTGAAACAGGCGCTGGAAAACATGTCCCTCGAGCTGTGTTTGTGGATCTGGAGCCGACTGTCATAGATGAGGTCCGCTCAGGTTCTTATCGCCAGCTCTTCCACCCAGAGCTAGCTTTTGGGGTTGAGTTAGGTCCAAGTGCCAATATTAACATGGTATCAGAGCCCAGGTTTTCACCGTTATGTGTTGGACTGCCTATAATTAGGCCACCCGTTCTGCTCATAATTGGGTCATTTGTAAACTCCACGCTCCAGATGTTCATTCCTGAGAGGGGTGTGTTAATTGTCCCACATCGGTTGGATAAATAACCTGGGAGTAGTATATATGGGCTTGGACAATCCTCCCCCCTTGAGCTAGCTTTTGGGGTTGAGTTAGGTCCAAGTGCCAATATTAACAACAGCGTTATCTGGTTGTCGTGATTATTCGTCCCAATAATTTTTTTCATTCTTTTGATGATTATTCGTCCCAATGTTCTTGAAATTATTGTGGAGATTTGTACATTTGACAAGATTTAATTTTTTTTCATCAACAAATGTAGCAAGTTTTAAAAAAGAAACTCTTCATAATTTAACTTAAAAACACGCACAAAGTATATATATGTTTGTCGGTAACAAAATATATACCGGAAAAATAAGTTTCTAATGTTAAAACTAAAAGAAAAGAAAAGAACTATAAATCGTTAGTATAATTATTCAAAAAAAAATTGCATTTCAAAATATTTTAAAAAGGACTTTTGAAATTTTGATTTTCAATTCCTCTACATTTATAATTCATTTAAATAATTTGATAGGAAAAAAATTATTACCTTGATGGTTTTATGATTTTTATGTAAATCATGGGATGGTTTTATCAATCAACCAGGATGATTACCTTGATTTGGTTCACTTGTTCAAATTCCACAAAAAAATCAAAATAATATTTTACTTGACATGCACATATTAATTCAAAATTGATTTTATTTTATCCAAAATAATTGCACAACATAATATATCATGGTCCACTAGGCTACTACAACTTTAAATTCTTACAAAAACAAGCACAAACTTCCTTGTAAATTTAAAAATGATCTTCATCCCCTATTTTCTTGGAAAAACAATTTTATTGGGGTAGTGGGATATCCGCAAGGTCCTCTCTAAATGGAACTTGTTGCATTTCAACTCTTCCACTTGTGCTCAAGTGCCCACCCTCCATTTGGGTTTGAGTCACTGGGTCGAACTTCGCCGGCTCGACGAACGTCACGACCTTATCTTTTCGGAACATAAGATAAATCACCGATATTACGTAGATCGCCATGAGTGGGAATACGACTATTCCGATGAACACATTCCCGATTTTGGGCAAACTATTGTGGATAATCCAATCCACAAATGATGTGCTTAGATAGTAGATGTTGATGCCTATGATTCCAAGCCCCAATATCCATGATATCACGATAATCTGTCATTTTTTCGTATATGTGATTACATCCACTAAAATCTTGGGAAAATGAATCTCATAAAAATTTAATACAAACACATTTACGATAAACTTACATAAATCGAATTCTTGTGAGGTCCCATCTTGGTGGATGTGCTGCTAAATTTAAGAAGTGGGATAAGAGCAAAAGGAAGTTCAAAAGACAATATCATCTGCAAAAAAAAAAAAAAAATACGATATGAAATATTATTTGAATTAGAAGATTATATAATTTGATATAGTACTTTTAAAACTCAGAGTAATTTGTTAAATAAATTATGAGTACGAACCGATGCAATGATGATTAATCGGCCAGCCGCATGAGATCCTCCAACGATTGAAACAATTAGACTGGGTGTTATAGCAATGCACCTCGTCACCAAATTTCTAAGCCATTTTCTCATCTTGAGATCCAAGAAACCCTGATGAAATTCCAAGTATAAAAATGAAGTTTCTTTTTGTTTCCCACTTAATCATCGATTCGTTGATCATCAGCAACTGATTTAATAGATTAATTATTTTCGTAAAAACGCGATAAAATTAATCTTGCTTGTGGTACAATCTTGTGGATTAATCATCGAGGCTTTAAGCTATACAAATTTAAAGTAACCAAAAGTTTTATCTACTTGTACGTACGTACCTGCATGATGAATTGTCCTGCATAAGTGCCAGTAATGGTAGAACTTTGTCCCGAGGCTAGCAATGCAATTGCATAAACAGTTGAACTTGATTTACCCAAAACATTCTGTTACCTCGTACAAAAAATATATATATTAAAAAGCAGTCATATATATTATATATTTATTTCAGTTTAATCAAAAAATTTGAGTGACCTTGAGCAGGAACGAAGCAGAATTGAGTGTTAAATCCTGGCAAATATCTGCATTATCATGGGAGAGATCGTCGGCTAAGCAAACCGCGGCAGATACAGAAATGATTGCAACATTGATCAGAAAGGCTACGAAGAGTGCAAATCCACTCTCGATCAAAAAGTATCGGCATGCATCCTGACATTCATAAAATCGATTGCCAAATTATTTGGGATCTACGCAAATGTTTATTTAAAATTAAAATATAAAATATCGATTTAGTATAATAGCTTAAATAATGCTTTGGTTAATACGTGTGAAATTTTAACATTCCACTTAATGATATTAAGAAAATTATTGAAAAAAGGCTAATGAATATTTTAATATGATATAAAAACTTGTCAAAAATAATTAATATATTTAATGAATAAAGATAGATTGATAAAATAATAGAGGAAATAATCACAAATATATAAACACTGAATTATATATAAAAATAAATTGTATTGCACTGTCTAAATGTTTATATCATTGTCATGTGTGACGTGTCTCTCCATTCGATTCAAGAAGAAGAAAGTTTTGACTTTTGACTATTGTTTACTTTGTTAATAAAATTAGAGTAGGACAATTAATGAATGACGATATTGTCATAGTTATCTTGAGAAGTCCACAATGGTAATAAAAAAAAACTTTAATTTATCTTTTCATGCATTTCTCATATATTTATTATATTTAATTTAATATTTATCTATTGCTGTACAAAAATTATAACATGTAAAGAAGGTAAATGTCAAATTTCATTAAGTATAGAGAAATTTAACGTAAATAACTTATACTTTAATAGATCTTCTAAAAAAAAAGTTGTTGATTACATTAATTTCATCACATCATACCATAGGTTATACTTTAATTTTCATAGGCATGTTGACAAACATGTACATGATAAAGAACCATAGATTAGGTTATAAAATATAAAAATTTATATATACTTGTTGGGTCAAATATATTTTAAAAGATTAATTCAAGTAAGAGTTACGAATTCTTTTATTTGGAATATATAGTTGTCCCCAACTCATCTCATGGAACATACTATTTGAGAGAATAATTTACAAAAATTGACTTACATTGATGCCTCGGACTGAGTTGGGTATCTTCCTCGAGAGGACAAGGGCAGAATGAAGGAAAAGATTATGCCTGCATGCGTATAAATCGATTAAATAAACTAATAAAATTATTATTTTTTCTTTTTTTTTAAATAAAGAAACTTCATCATCGTACGGCATGACTAGAGCCCCAAGCAGCGCAATAGCATCGCCAGTGGCACCTTGGCCTTTAAGATTAGGCACAAACATTCCTTTCATCACATCGGCTGCGGGAGGCTTAACATAACTCAACTCCCCGAAAAAGCAAGCCGCCATCACGAATACTAACGTTGCTATTAAAAGTTCCAGCTTTCTCACCTGTTCCAGCGTTCAATTTAGTCGAGATGTGCGGGTTAAGCCAAAGTAATATCAGATGGATTTGAAATTCATCGTAATCTACCATGACAAAACTACGATAAAAGAAGGTTATATTAAAAACATAGTAATGATTTATGTATATGAGTTAAAGATGGTGGGGGATCAAACCCTTTCTTTAAAAAATAATTTGAAAATCCAAAATATTATTTATTATAAAGAGTCATTATAATTGAAAGAGATGAAATCTTTTTAAGGCAAAAACTTGTGTGAGACGGTCTCACGGGTCGTATTTTGTGAGACGAATATCTTATTTGGGTCATCAATGAAAAAATATTACTTTTTATGCTTAAAGTGTTATTTTTTATTGTGAATATCGATAGGGTTGACACGTCTCACAGATAAAGATTCATGAGACCGTCTCACAAAAGACCTGTTATTTTTTTAAACACCATCCGGATTCTTAGCTTTAATTTTACCTGTTCCCCGTCAAGATATTATTGTTATGTGATTAATATATCGATTTGCGTGAATAGTGAATGCTATATCTCTAACTTTGTTTACATCTGTTTGTCGCAAGTGGTACATAAAAAGACAGACTCAAGCCTCTATTGTTTATTGCGGGAGTGTTTCGTATATTATATTAACTATTATTACTGTTATATTTAATTCATTTGCAGGATACCTAATTGTTAGGAAAAAATTATAAATTTAATATTTTAAATTGGTTTGCTTTAGGTTTTAGTCCTGTGACTTGTTAAAAGTATTTTTTTTTTGTTTTGATATTTTTTTTGACACCAATTCTTTCTTACATGACACATGTTACGAGAATAAAGTTCATATTACACACTTTAAAATTCATTTGATAAAAAAAATATAAAAATAAAACAAACCAGCCTCCAATACTTTAAAATAGGAGAAAAAAAGTTTGTAATTTTCTTTTATTTTTGTTAAGATATATATAAGGATAGGTTGAATTCAACCGGAGTTTAGATCCAAAAACTAATAAATTAAGCAAAGATATAGGCGTATATAACTCAGTGAAAATTAATTTTTAAATTACTCGGGAAAAAAGTTTAATTTTAAAAAGCTAAATGTTTATTAAATTAAGTTTCCATTAAAGATATTATATTTTCACTGTGTCCAAATTTCTGAATTAATCTTGACTTGCGACTTACCCCATATCTTTGGAGTCCGATCAAGAGGAGCGTGCTGCAGCCGGTGCACAGCACCCCAACCCAAACTGGTATGTGAAACAATATGTTGAGAGCAAATGCCGTCCCGATCACTGTCCAAAATTTTAATGAATTATTAATTTCTAGCATTTATCATATTGCGAAGATTCATGCATCTTTAATTTACCGTAAAAATCGCATTTCCCTAAAAGAAAATACAATAATTTAATTTAATGTCTCTGCTTCACTTGAAACGGTGAAAAATGCCCAAAAGTCCTAAACCAAGCACAACACACGTCAAACACTTTCAATTGCACACACTCACATTTTGATTATTTTAATTATTTTTCTAATCTTGTGCTGATTAGATATGTATTCTCAATGAAAAAGAACTAAAATCATAAAAAATCTGAAATGATTAACTAATGTTGATATTTGATAGTCTAGATAACCAAAATCATAAAGTGATTATAAACATATATGATCAAAAATATAATTTTTAACATGTGCGCAGAAAAATTATAATAATCTATATTGAAAGTATTCCATTTAATAATAAAAGTATATAAAAAACTGATTTACAACTTATGCAAGTACGTACCTTCGGGAATGTCTGCAGCTATGACGGCAACCTCAGCCAGCAGCCATAAACAATATCTCACCAGTGTCGGGTACTCCGCTTTGCATAACTCAGACAAGTGTTTGCCTGAATATCAAAACAAACCAAACCCAAAAACTCATTATTTTTCTGTATATATAATATCGATTTCATGCTAGAAATCCTTAAATCTGACCTGTGCTAACTCCAAGATTTGCAGCAAGGGATTGAATTATGAGAGCAAATATTAATCCGATGAGGACCACCCATAGTAACTGCAAAATTCATTAATAATATACAGACAAATAAGATCTGTCATATGTGTGTGTGTGTGTGTATTTATTTGTTAAAAAAAAATTATATGTGAGTACAGAGTTGACTAATTACTTCATATCCATGGTTTGCTCCTGCTTGTAAATCGGTTTCCACTGTCACCATGAAAGAATTCCATGCAGTATTAATTATCGTTAGCAAATAATAAATAATAAATGAATAAAAGAGTGAAATAATTGTGTTGAATAATTGGTGAGACTTACAGTTTCCAGGATCGAGGTAAGCTAAAGAAACCAAGAAACCTGGGCCAACATACGACAAGAAGTTTCTCCATCCTGGTTTCTGTATCGTAGTTTCCGAAAACATAAATCAAGATCCATTTCAACAAATATTAAATCGTTCAAATTTCTCCTAAAGATTTCCCATAAATTTTTTGAAAGGCGTAAGGTTAAATCGTTCAAATTTCTCCTAAAGATTTCCCATAAATTTTTTGAAAGGCGTAAGGAAATTTCTCATTAATGCACTAAATTATTCTTGGAATTTATTTGACGAAATCACCAAAGCAAAAAAGGAAAATTTATGAGGAGAAAATAATCTTAAATATGGAGAGAGAAGAAAGGCACCCGTTGCACATGGTATTCTTCTTCACCATCAAAACGTTTGCTGTCGGAGATCACGCCGCCGGCGGGAGGTGTCCCCGCCACTGAGACTACCCGGCCGTGGCTGTTTCTCCCACCAGTTTGCAGCTCTTCCTGTTGCAAGCTTCCCATTCTCCTCTCCCTGATATTACAGTGTTCGTATTTTTTTAATCTTTTTTTTTTCTCCTAATTATATTTAATTGATTTCCTTTGGACCTTTTTACTTGTTTCACTGGCAAGCCGTTTATTTATAGCTCATTAAATTGTAATACCGCCTGTTCAAAAACGTTCTCTCCTTCCTATTTGTTTACTTAATTTACTCTTTTTTTTGGATTAAAATAATATGATTTTTAATATATTTTTTTAAAAAAAAAACTGTTGCATTGACGGGATTTTAGATTTATATTATACAATACAAATTACGGTTCAAAACTTTAATTTAAAAAAGACAGTAAAAAAAAAAAGGAACAGGTCGGGAATATCGGTACGTTTCCTCAGCATGCAATTAAGAAAGTTTACTTTCTTGACCAAGACCACCTTATTATGAAAAACCAAGGATATATATAATTAATAAGACGAACTCAAATTATTTCAATGTAAATTTTACATCAAAATAATATTAACTTGTTTTTCATCAATATATTTAGTTTAATTAGGTTATATTAACTAAAAGTTATAGCAAATATAAAATTCATGATAAAGCTTAAGAAGTGACTATTAATTAAGTTTAATTTTTGTGAATTTTTAATCGTAAATAATAATAATGGTAAACTAATTATTTTTAATCATCTAGTAAAGAATTGATCCAGTCAAAATTTTCCTGAATATTTGTAAAATAACTCATAATTAATTACTTAAATTATTATTAAAATTGTTAAAGCAATAATAAATGTTGGGTTAAGTGTTCATGAATTAGAGTAGTACTGAGACGAGTGGTCTCCTGGAAAGTTCTCGTGCATCAAACAGCTGACGTTGCGCCATTTAATCTTGTTGGCTAGAAGAGCAGTAAAAAAAGGTATGTCAGATCTTAACGGGTTATAGTGTATCTGCTATGTACAGAGCAAGCGGCAGGAAATAAAGTTATGTCTTGATTAACAGATATATCATTTTGGTCTACATTGTGCAATTGGAAAACAATTCCTTATAAGATCAGAGAATTAGGAGAGGGGTTATATGTAGTGATGTAATCGAGTCGAGCCGAACTCTTGAATGTTTGAGCTTGTCTCGTTCATAATCGAGCCAAACTCGAGCTTTATAACGAATATATTCATGGTTCACAAGTTTATTCAAATTTTTATCAAGTCTAAACAAGCTTAATAAATATGAATTATAAATTTAAATATTTATTAAATTCATTAAAAAAGAAATTATATGTTTAAAGAAAATATATAACACTCTTATTAAAATTTATAAATAAATAAATTTAATAGATTTTTTTATATATTTTATAAGTAATGTACAAAAGCAATAAAAAAATATCAAAACTATTATTTTTCATCTAAAAGATGACTCGTGAACTTACCAACAAATACGTTCGCGGGCTAACAACCTGAATATTGTAAAGTTTGAATTTGATTCGTTTATCTTAACGAATCCCATTAAACGAGCTTCTATCAAATCTAACTTCAAATTGCTCACAATAGTTTGGTTCATTTACATTCATGTATACGAGGATCTAGAGACTACGAGGCACATACTAATTCGTACTAATTACATAAGATGATCGATGTACTACTTCATTTTCTTTCTTAAAATTCTATTTTATGCATATCTAGTTTTTTTTTCTATTTCATTATATTTTTAGAGTAGGTCTCTTGTGAGACGGTCTCACGAATCTTTATCTGTGAGACGGGTCAACTCTACTGATATTCACAATAAAAAGTAATATTCTTAGCATAAAAAATAATATTTTTTCATAGATGACCCAAATAAGAGATTTTTCTCACAAAATACGACCCGTGAGACCGTCTCATACAACTTTTTGCTATATTTTTATTATAAATTTTTGGATATATCGCATGTTTTCACACGCACTCAATTATTTGTTATACATAAGAAATATAATCTTTCATTCTTTGGTGTGTTTTCTTTTTTAAATTACAAATGGGACGGGACATTTCAAATACGAAACATGTGTCAACTATTTACACATTTGATGTCACTTTGGGCCTCGGCGTGTTTCTTTTTTATATTAAATATTTTTCTTATCCATTCTTATATTATTAATATAACATCTTACTTGCGAGTTTATTAGTAAATTTTGTATGTTTATCTATTTTTTCTGAATTTTTCTCCAATTTATATCTAATTTATCTGAAGTTCAAATTATATCAGTAAATCTTATCTAATCACTAATCTATAAGTATCATATCATAATAAAATAATATATATTTTTTACCCAAAATTATCAAATACAAATAAATTTAATGTGCAACGTATCCTGTGTCACAAAACACTAGTATTAATAAAAAAATATCAGTATATTGATGTAATATTTTTCTTTCTAACTTAACACAAAAATTCTTATGAGACAGTATCACAAGTTAATTTTATGAGACAAATCATATATCAACTTTACACATAAAAACTAAATAAAAGTATTACTTTTCATTCTAGATACGAATCAAGTCAATCATCTCACAAATATAAATCCGTGAAACCGTAATAGAAAAGACGTTGCTCCTAACATAATAAATATGAAATCTTCACTCCAGTTTATATTATATAATATTAGTATATCGCGTAATTTTTACCTTCAGTTGGGCGTAAGAACCTCAGAACTAGTTTTAAAAAGTTTTAATCACAATCGAGAGAGAGGAGAGTAATTATATGATAAATTTCTTTAGAATACAATCTGCTGTCTCATGTGATAGATACAGTTGATTATATGCTTTAAAAAAAAGTACAGTGTTTGACTAGTTAGGAGGGCTTAAAAGGAATCGGGGAATACTTTTAAAAAATTTATTATCAACCTTATTTTAAATTCGAGAGGAAATCAAATGCCCAAAAAGCGTGAAAACAGGGCCGACTTTTGGTATAATTAATAAGACTCGGTTGAATAAATACATAGAAAATATTATATATAAGTAAAAAAAAAGAAAGAATATTATGTATTTTTTTATGTGATACCTCATTCCACATCGGATTGTGAAGATGATTTGAATTAGTTATTAAAAAATGACAAAAACTTATCTGAGACGGTCTCATGGGTCGTAGTTTGTGAGATGAGTATCTTATTTGGGTCATCCATGAAAAAGTATTATTTAGGCAAAACTTGTGTGAGACGGTCTAACGGGTCTTATTTTGTGAGACCGATCTCTTATTTGGGTCATCCATTAAAAAATTATTACTTTTTATGCTAATAGTATTACTTTTTATTGTGAATATCGGTATGGTTGACCTGTCTCACAGATAAAGATTTGTGACACCGTCTCACAAGAGACCTACTCTACTTTTAATTGTGAATATAGATAGGGTTGACCTATCTTACAGATAAAGATTCGTGAGACCGTCTCACAAGAGATTTACTCTTAAAAAATTACAATGTAGCAACTCAAATTAATAATTTTCGTCGTTGAATCCGATCTTAATAAATAATCAGACAGAACCTCGCATATGAATCTTCCCAAAATATTATTCCAATAGAGAGAGAGTTCGTTTGTTCATATAGTTGGGCTCTCCTTCACGTAAGCTTTGATGACGAAATCAATAACATTAATTTGAGAAAATTAAATTGTGTGAATGGCGTGATGACATTGGAAAAAGAACAAGAATAAATAGTTTTCCAATCAAGATGGACTACAAGTTATCAAATATAAAACATAAGGCATGAATGGGGCAGCTTTAATTTTTTTTAGCTAAAGATATTGGTTTATTAGGCCAAACTTTAGGTGGCCAATCAGTTGTCAATAATGCGTTGGCAAACCAATTTTCAACTTGATGATTTCAAATAACCTCATGAGCGCATTTGATTTAATCCATTGTCGCACATCCATCATTATATATATATATATATATATATATATATATATATGAGTATCAACACATTGGTGGACATAGAAGTTGGTACAGTTGGTAAACAGTATAACAAAACCATATATATACACACACACATCAACATTGCGTGAGGGATGCAGTTAAAAACGCATGCATAATGCCACTGGACTCGACATTTTTCGTTCCATCGTGTTTCATTCAGATGCAAAACAAGAATCACCTCAATTTATATATATGGAGTAATTTAAACAATCGGAAGGTGTTACTTGACATGCATGATTCAAATCTTTCTGTCCTAGTTACAACCATTGGTACAGTGTGATGTTTGCCCGTTTCATCATTTTATCGCTGGTTTGACGACGGGTACGAAACTCTCCCCCTTTGCACATAAAATTATGTCTTTCGCATCTCTTACATGCTTTGTTAGTGGTTGAAAATAAAGAATAAGAGGTGGGTGGATGTTTAATTATATTCGTTATATATATATATATGAGGTTTAGTTAAATTTGTAATATATTTTGTTTTTTTTTTTAAAAAAAATATGAAAGACATTTATGGAAATTTAAAAAAGACTTGATCAATACACTAAAAATTATTTACTCAAAAAGTTTAACTTTAATTAATAATATAGATTTAAGTCTGATATTTTGTCAAATTTCTTTTGTATGTTTCCGACCGAAAGATATGGGAAAAAGTCCAGGTTTTCTATTTATGCATGCCATTTGGAAATGACTTCTCTAAATGTGTAAGCAGATTCTTACCATTAGAGCTTTTAGGTTATCGTAGGCTAATATTTTGTCCTTCCAATATTAATGCTGGCTACTGCCAAAAAGTAGCTTGAAGGCCAAAAATAATAAAAAAAAAGACAAAAGAAATCACGTCGAAAGATAGCTAGGTAAATTCTTGATGAAACTCGTACGTATAAAGTTTTAAGCCGTAGATAGGGAAAAAGGTAAATACAGCATGTTTGAATTAATGTATCGTTTTTGGATGACAAATGATCTGTCTTTGCATATAGCTGATAACCCGTGAGAAGCTAAAGGTTTTCTGTATTTCGATTGATATGACATGATCTTCATATCATAGGAAAGCATAGATACGTACTTTTTTTGGAATATATGGACACCAGCAGTTGGTGAGGTTCCATATATATATATATATATATAGTTAGGAACCAGATATATCAATGTTTAAGTAAAAAAAGTAAGAACTCTAAGATTTACTCTTAATACAATTTTAGCGATATTGTGTTTCATTTTATTTTATTAGACTTCTCGTCTAACTAATCTGTCGCTCAATATATGGAATATGCAAGAAATTCATTGTAAATCTTATTGCAATAACTTGCATTTTCACGTGTTCACATGCCGATAATAGAATGAATGATCGAAAAATATCTCTCCTCGAGAGAGCTATGAAGAATGAATATAACAATAACAAGAGATGAGAGTCCTTAAACCACGATGCATTGTGGGGAATAAATCGAACTTCTGGCAAAGGATTTTTTAAGAGAGTTCGAGCTTTGGAAAAACTAGATTGGGCTACTTCGTTTTTCTCTCTTAAAAAAAAAAACGGGGACTGGACATAAGATTGAGCAACTTTGTTATTTGATTTTTAAAAAGAAAGACCGGAATTCGATTGGGCCTCATACGCTATTAGCTTCTATTAGAAACAGGAACATGCATCAGTTTGTGAATACTAGAAGAAGACTGGTTTTGAGACAGGCTTGTAGCCCAGTGATCGAACCCCTTTGTACTCAAAAAGAAAAGAAAAAGAAAAAGAATACTTTTTGATAAACATATCATATCAGAAATAAAAATTTAAAACAGCTTATAATTTCTAAAAGTAATATAGTTTTTGTTCATAGATTTTAATTTAAAATTTTGAAATCTCATAGACATGTAGATTGTGGGCCAGCAGGAGAAAGAAGCCATCGGCCCATTAGTGGAAACAGTGGGCTTTGGAAGCGCGTTTCAAGCACCCAGTCTCCGCCACACGTGAAACCCAAAACTCAACACGTCAATTTCAAACGACTCAAATTTCAATTATCCAAACGTGCAATCACCAAGCCATATTATCTTCAATGAAAATAAAAAAAAATAATACCATGTTTTTAAAATTTCATCAATCTAAATAGCTTGTCATACGTCTCCATCATTCTTTTACACATAAATTGTCACCAGCATCTTCTCTTTAACAAAATTTTAATCTTCCAGACTTGCATAAAATTCAAATTTAATGTAGCATAAGAAGAACCAGATATCAGATTAGTAGTATCATAAACTGGCTCAAAAAACTTCACATTTTCTCTCCTCTTTTCCACTCATCAACTGAAGAACAATGTTTATAAATTTCGTCGTTGAACCGGAGAGAACCAAATTTTTTTATTTATTTGATGGCTCTATCAAACATTAAATATGTTGAGTTTAAACGAGCAGACACATCCAGTCGCAATCCAAATACTAGTATCGATATTAACAAGTGGTCGTACACAAGACGAGTAAATGATTGAATGAACTCCCGCAGAGGTGAGAGCGGCGACGCTGAGATTAGCCACTGGTGGGAGGTGAGGTGCCTTGTGCGCTGTGGTGCAGAGACGAGAGTTCTAGTTTTCATTTTTTTCATTTTCAACTCATGGGCCAACACGAGTCTGCCTCGCCTGGACACGCAATGAGCGTGGCCCGACTCATTTAAGCTTGTTTTTAAATGGATTGATAAAATTTCAACCAACTATATAATATTTTAAACCTGAATAATGGAATATATTGTTGTATGATTTGATGCTGAAAATTCAATATAACCTAGTAAATTTGTTGAGCTCATATTTAGAAATGGGTCTTGTTGCTTTCCGTTTTTCGGGTGGCAACTTGCAAACGTTTCATATTTTCACAGACCGCCAGAGTTGACCAAAACATCTCTTCTGGGCCCCACGAATCTGATGGTTGACCATTTTCTGACCGTTCAATATGGACGGAACCTCTCATCCCCAGATTGCAACTGATTAAGATTTAAGCGACTCTTGTCTCGTTCCTTACATTTATTTATACTCTTGATCATCGAAACAAAGAACTAAAAAGTAAAATAATAATATTTTTGATATAAAAAATATAAATTTTTTCATAAAATTTATTTTATGATCCAAACAAAGAATTCGAAACTCGAATAGACTTCTTTTTTCTCTGACAATTAATCCACATGGACTTTAGATATAATGTTCTTATTATTATATATTTTAATCATATCGACCTAAGCCATGTTTTCCGACTTAATTTCAACGTAGTAGGTATACTATTCTTTATTTACGACGTTGGGCTGTTAATACCGTGAGCTATTATTTCAATTAATTACGGTCCTGTATTACTGAACAAAGTCAAAATCAATATATAGCCATAATTACAAGTTAATTAGACACAATTGTTTGTATCTTAAAAGGAAAAAAAAAAGGAATTAATTTGTAATACTATGAATTTTTATGATTCAATCAGCGTCAATTTTTTTAAAAAAATTTCCACAAAAAACTAGTGCTCATTAAAATTTAAATTTTATCAAAATATCTTTACATCTCGTATGGCATAGAAGTTTAACAATATTGTAATATATAAGGATGCAATTGGGTTTATTGATTTGAAATCAAAATATTTGAAATTCATTATTTAAATCATTTGTATTTTTTTGTTCATAACTTTAGCTTCTCCTGATTTCAAATTCCTTTGACTATTTAAAGTGTATAGCTTCTTAATTTCAATGGTTTTTTTAATTAACCTAAAAATGAATTCATTTAAAATATTTTTTTTAAAAAAAAAAAATCATTGGATCACCAAATCCATATCAACCAAACCAAATACGACTGCAGTGAATTTCCCATTTTTGCTTTTGGTTTTGTGTGTGCACATGTAACTGTATACTTTTTACGTTTATGATGTCACTCTTCGACATTATTGCACGAAGCCTTAATTATTGGTGCCTAATAATAAAATGTGCTTTCTCGTGACTTTGACTATATGTTGTGTTATATATATATATATATTGATCAATGTTGACAACTTAAAAGTAAATTGAACAAATTAATGGATTGTATACCACCTCTAAAAAAATTATTATTAGATTATTTTGTCAATTTGCAAAGAAAAATATAAAAATATCTTTTTTAGAGGTTACAAATACCACTGACTTTTACAATTTGTGTTATCCCAATAAAATTGAGTCCATACAATCTTTTAGTTAAAAAAACAGCATTTGTAAACAGAACTTTGATTCATTATATATCATATTGAATAATTATTACGTATATTATAGGATCAAACGATTACCGCTTTATCAAACGCCATAACTACTGGTAATAATGTAACTCAAATGTTCTAAATTGTACAACAACTCAAGCAGCATGGTTTGATCGTTCTTCCAGTATAGACAATTATTGCACCTAACAATCTATCTCTCAATAATTACATTTCTTGTAGTTAATGAGAATCAAACCAATTACTTTGGCTCTGATTCCGATTGTAGGATCGAGTGTTTATCATTTTATCAAAAACTATAGTTGGTGATAACCGTGCAACTCAAATTTTTTAAACCACACAAAAGTTCAAGCACCGCGATTCGATCATTCTTTCAATATTAACAGTTATTGCACCCTACATACAATTATTGACCCTAGCATAGAAGGTATTTCATGTTGCCTCGATTTTGGAATAGTAGGAAGATTGAAGTTGCATTCACCTTAAAAATGAACAAAGAGAGTCATTTCATATAACATTTCAAATATATTTGCTCAATTGATACATAATTGTGTGGACACCACAGCATGTCTAAAAAGTGCATGTTAGGGCAAGCCACAACTTGGTTAACGTTCCCAGTGGAGTACTACTCTTTGAACGAATTCTTACAACATTATTTTCCCATATCGCATGACAATAAAAGACCACCAATATTCTTGCTTTTCGAGTAAAGTTCGAGTTCGAATTCGAGTTCTGCTAAATAGGTTTATATCCTACTTTATTAGTGCGTGGTTGATTATAACTTATTGTAATCTATCATTATTTGATGATATTATTGAAATTTTGTGATGGATTGTAATCAATTGATTGATTGTATTCGATTTAACAATGGTGAATATAACTGCTCGAAGACTCCAATTAATTGATAATGTACTTTGCCTAACACTCTCTTTATTTAATTTTTTAAAGAATTTTTTTCGTCCCAAAATAAAAAAAAATATCACAATTGGTTTTTTTTTGTTTCTTCGATAATTTATTTTTTCCTTCTCTTCACATCCGATGACACGATTATTACCTTAAGTATTTATATGAATATTTCCAAGGTAACTTTTGTATTATAACTCAAAATGTAATATATATTTTTAATTTCAAAATATTATTTTTTTTAATTTATGACATTATTTGATATTTGCAATGGAGATTTCGTTTAAAAAAATAAAATAAAATGTAAAATTAATTACACGCTTTTATATTTTCCCAAAATCTATCCCCAAAAAATCCTTAATTTATGCAAACTCAGAAGACAAAACCTGAAAACCATACTAAGTTCGCGTTATTTTTGCAATTTATGGCAAATTTGTAACGACTCTTGGAATGTCAACTGGTATATGAATAACAAGAATATATTAATAGATCATACTTGGATATCATTTAGGTATTTATATTTATATTTATATTTTGTTTATTGTAAATTCTGCTATAATTATATTTATTTAGTCCAATTATAATTATTTTATTGAAAGTATACCCAGGTGAAAAGTAAGTTGTTCATTTAAAAAATAAATAATCTGAAAATGGACTAAATAAAAACTAAATATTTTGTTTATTGAAGATCTGAATTGAAATATATAATATTTTGCTTTAAACATATTACAGAGAAAAGAACAACTTGAAATCATTTCAATTTTCTTTTTTTATATATAAAAAGAATTTTTTTTTAAAAAAAACATTCTTGACCAAACTTTTCAACCTCAAGTTATATAATAAGATATATAAAACGAAATTGTCCAAGATTAGTCAAAGTATATTATTTAATTTTAGATTTGAATTAATTTAAAATATCACGTCACAGGATTTTATAAGTAGTTAATCACTACAGTTTTCAACCTTGTGTTTTTCAAATTCAACGTCTATTCGCGTCATCAAAAGAAGAACAAATTAGCTCAAAAATTCAAGCATGGGTGAAAAATAAGTGGACAAATATTTTATTCAGATATATATATTTTTTCCCTTTACGATAGGTCTATTTAACTGTTACGAATAGAGAAAGAAGAGATAACCTACCTAACGACTTAATTTAATTTACTAATAATATTTTCTTTTTCAAGAAGAAATATTATTACAATAATCTAATCTAAGTTTAGGTTAGTTGTTTCTTAATTGTGGGCACATAGGGCAAAAGTATAACAAGTGTCTCTTAATTAATCGAAAACTTTTGCGGTTTTACAAGATCAATTTAATTATTGTATTAGTTATTTTTATTATATTTATTAGTATTTAGGCTTTTCGAAATAGTAGATATATGGAGAGAGAAATTTGTCAGACTGTCGGACTCAGGCTCGCACAAACATTACTGCATAATGAGCTCTTACAACAAATAGTTTGTACTTTGTATCTATAAGTGTTTTACGAAAACGATTAGTTCATGTCACTATAAGAGTTCATTGTAAGTCGTTATAAATCATTTTAAATTTTAATTTCAATCAAATCGAGACAAGAGTGTTACGAAAATTTGTATAAAAAGCTCTAAAATTGGTGAATTCGAACACGGATATTTTCAAGAGACCAATTAACAACAATTTCCCACAAAATTATTCGAGACAATCAATTACAATTTTGTGTGAGTGTTTAATAATTAGTAGTCCATGGATGCTTATCGTGAGAATATAAAAAGAAATAGATTAGAAAAGCACAAGATTCTAATATATCTTAAGTTGTGCTTAAAATGAAATTTTGGAGTCAAATATTTCAGCCTGCCTGTATATATCGATCGATCACTTTTTTGACTAATGTGCCATTAATGGTTATGCGGGTCCATATCATTACAGAAATGTATAAAAAAAATCGTTGTAATATTTTAAAAAAAAATCTGGTTATTAACCAAGATTATTTTATCAACAAAAATTCTGTGAAATGATCACAAGTTAATTTATGAGATATATCTTTAATTTGATTCAATTTAATAAAAATATTATTTTTTATGTTAGACGTAATACTTATCATTTTAAATATAAATCGAGTTGATCCGTTTTACTTTAATAAATACTTTATTACCTTTATATATTGCCTCTTTGAATTGAATTTTTCATTCTCAAAACAAGGACATATTAAAACTTGATTAAGTTTTTGTTATACCATTAGTATTTATGACAACTACTAAAAAAACAAATCGGGAGAACTATATCTCTATATAAAATATTTCTTTTAAAATAAGTGAAAAATTAAATAATTTATAAATTGCAATAACTAAACCTTAGTGTTGGGTTTAGAAATATTAACAATCTTGATTTTGATGATAACAAAACTTGTTATTTTGTTTTTAACATATTTATTCAATTTTGAAATGGCTAGCTCAAGTTGAAGAAAAAACTCGAATTTAGTCAAACTGAAAATCTGACGAGCGCAATTTTTCAATGATATCTCATTGCTTGATGATGCAAATGACCAGCCTCTATAACGGTTAAATAGCGAACTCAAAATTCTAAAAGTCATATTCACAAGTCGAAGTCTGAATCAAAGTCTAAGAGGAAGAAAAATTGCATTGAAGTTATGGTTCTGCACTCGAACTCAGTAGAGAAGAATCTCTTGCGCATATGAGTGTTTCGAGCATATCTCTCTTGTACAAGCTCGTAAATCGGGTGATTCTTGATTCTATGAAAAAATAATTTTTTTTGCAATTTTTATGTTCATCATTTTTCCCTGAAATCAACGAATCGATATTTATAAGCAAGAAAAGATGACTACTGGAATCAATAGTGTTGAAATCATGAGTGCTGGAAAGTAGCAGATCCCGAAATACAGCAGAGTACAAACCAATAGACATGGCTACTGAAATCAATAGCCACTACAACCAGTAGCTACTGCAACTAGTAGAGCACAAAATCAGCAGAAGACGAGAAAAGTGAACCGAAGCGCATATATGACTGTTTTAATATCAGAAAATGTCCAGAATCTTTCCCAACGATCATATTTTTGTATCTAACGTTAATATCATAGTTGGATACTATAAATACAACATCTTAAAGATGAAACAAAAGCTTTTCATATGGATTCAAAGCATGAGAAAATTAATTGAAGAAAAATAGCTAGAATGAGAGCAAACCTAAAGTGTAATAGTATATTTGAGGGATAAATACACTGTAAAAGATTAATCATTATACACAAAAATCACTCATACAAAAGATAGTTGAGCTTCAATGAATAGTTGAGTGATAGTCTTTATACAAGGACATTAAATACCGTGTTTGTAATCTTGGTATAGAAACATTAAAGGTTATGCGAATTGTAAGATTGCGATCTATAAACGAGAGTGTAGTAGAAGTTTCGATTAGGCAATTGATTAGTCTTAAGTCGAAATAGATTTGTACACAGTTTTGAATAAATCAAAGTCTTCTAATGGATCATTCTTTTGCGGAAGGAAAAAATTACGTAGGAGTTGTTAATCTCTTGACATCCATAAACAAATTTTTGCTTACTTAGTTTATTGCATTTAATTATTGTTGTTGTTTAATGATGCATTGTTAAAGCATTTATTAGTATTTCAATTACCAAAATATTTCGTACAAAATATTTAATAAATGCTTCAACCAAACCGTTTTTATACATCCAAATGGCGTATCTTTAAAAAAAATTCAAAAAGTTTAATCGGCTTTTGTAGAGATTATTTTGAATGTCTTCCTCTCGGTTTGAAAACCAAACTCGATTTAATTTCTCGATGTTCAATATTTCAAGAACCGAACTGTTGTAGTTCAATTTTTGTTCCTCGATTGCTCTTTTCAATTAGATATTAGAACCAATATCACATGTCCGATTCTCATTGATTGCAATTATTGAAATTATTGGGAGAACAATTTTTGGGGTGCAATAATTGTCTCCTGCATGTTAGAGCAATTGAAATGTGGCGTTTGAACTGTTGTATAATTTAAAAAATTTGAGTTGCACCATTTCCACCAGTTATAAATTTTGTTAAAGCGTCAAACATTCGTTCCTACAATTGTTATCAGAGCGGGTTGTTTTGAAAGAGCATTTGTAATTGATTTTATCTTTAAAATTCAAAATTTTCATATTTTTCTTACTTATATATGAATAGTTGAATTTTCAAACAGCTTGAAACAATATTGAGAAAAATGATACAACTCTTTGCTCGATTTCTTAAATGATGAACCGTTTTTTGCCTTGAAACTAGACTTGTTGATGATCGCACTGATATAAAATTTGCATCAAGTTCATGATCGAAGAAAAACAGCTTATTAATAAAAATTAGATCATTCACGCCGATGCATAAACTATGCTAAGGAGAAATATGGTTAGTCATCTATCTATTTTTACAAATTTCAAACTTTCAAAACATAGGAGGGTAACTCATTATAATTTTAAGGAGAAGACTAGATTTAAATATGTTAATTGAAATGATTTTTATCCAAGTTTTGTGACCGTCAAGACTTAATTTAAACATATGCATTTTTTTCAGAACTTATACTTGTATAAATACTCATGGACAATTTTAATAATATATAGTAGTGAGAGCTTATTAATAAAAAAATCTTTCAATATGTAGTGGACCAAAAAATTTATATGATGTATATAGCGCACGATTATTAGAGTTATCTGATTATTATTATTATTATTATTATTATTATTATTAAATTTATTTCTCTATTTTAGCACATGTTGAAATGAATCATTCAAGATATGGATAATATTACCCAAACTAAATCCTTTTTTTAAGGAAGAACTAAATCTATTTCATATGCATGTAATGTTACATATTTTAGAGTTTCTTTCATGATCGTGCTGGAAAAAAAAATCAACTAATGTCCACTAAAAGCAGTCGTGGAGCTCATTATTATACATTTCATATCAATAATTAAAGTTTCGATTACATCAAATGATAAGTATAAAAAAAGTGATGCCTATTATTTCTTTTTAACTTTTTATCGATCTTCCAATAAACGCCTTTCAAATCGAAGATTAGGGACACTGATTTAGGTAGTTATTCAGTTGATTTTGCGGTGTCACGTTTTTTCTGAGGTTTTAATTTCTTAATGCAGATTATGATTCCTTTAATGTTTCATTATGCTGAATGAATGTTTCTATTTAACATAATGGCCACTTGCTTGCGCATTACGCTGAATGAATGCTTCTATTTAATGTAATGACCATTTTGTGATAAAATTATAATTTTAGTTTTATAAGATTGGTCTATTTTGGATTTTAGTTATGTAACTTGTAAACGTTTGATTTTCATACAGTATCTGGAAATTTTTTATTTTTTAATTTTTTTGGTTTTTTTGTCTGAAACCACTTAATAATTCAAATATTATTTATTTGACAAATGATAATGTCCTATGTAACTCATGTGGTAAGAATAAAAATTATATTACACACATTAAAATATATATATATATATAACAAAAATAAATTGAAACAACAAATTTTTTCTTTCAACGTTGAAGTATTGAGAGTCGTTTTGCTCTATTTTTCTCATTATTTTTGTCAGATTAATTTTATTTGAACAATATGAGTTTAATTCTCATCATATGTCACGTAAGAAATAATCATTATCAAAGAAATCATATTCGATGGATTTAGTTGTTTCAATCATAAAAAAGACAAAAAACAAAAAAAAAAAAATCGAAAACCATATTATCACGAGTTATAATATTAAAACTCAAAACTGACTGACTACCTTACTAAAATAAAATTGTAATTTTCCCCCATGTGTGGACACATTTCACACCAGTGCATGCCAAATATTCGAAGAGAAAGAACAATGGTGGGGATGCCAAATTTCCAAAACATTACTATGAATACTTGAGCTTATTTCGAGTTCAAAAATTGCTTGTGCTAACAAGTTATATGTTAAATACTCGAAAAATGACCCTTTTTGAGGAACAAACGATCGATAAGCACAAATTAATAGCGTTAGACAACCATATCGTCGTCTTTTGGTGGGGTGTCCGAGTTGGTGGTGCAGATGAGTGTTTGTTCAATAATAATGAATTCAATTGTCTCTACCAACACTTTCTCGGGATAGTTTGTCACACAAGACTTATCAAGTGCGGTTTACTTAGTTAACATGGTTTACAGACTACTCGATTAGTCAAGGTGTTCACCAGTAGGCACTGAAAAATAATAGCTATATATTTCCTTATCATTAAAAAAAAGACTTAAATATTCACGCTTTAGCAATTTCAACTTGTCATAATTACATCGATCAAACTCAATTTACTATCACTGAACTCAAAATAATGAGAAAAATATTTTGGTATATCATAATAATATGACTCGAATTGACATTTAGCGAATTTTAAATTTATGATAACAATATCATATATATCAAAATGACTTTGATATATGTTAATTTATGGAATTCAAATTATGATTATTAGCACATCGAAATAATAATAAAAACTACAGGTAAGTGATATGCGATATCATGTAGCTAGTAATCTAATTATTTAACGTTGACATTTCAGCAATTTCAATTAATATATTAATGTATATTTAGACCAAATTGACTTAAGGAATATGATTATAATTAGTGAGCAATATATAATTTATCCTCACTGGTTCAATAATTAAATTATAGATAATATCAAGTTTCTATTCAATTTAAGTAACTTTACTCCATCCAAATGCAAAACGAGTGAAGATTTGAAAGAAATCCGATCTCCACATTCCTCGCACGTACTTGGCTTTCCTTTAAAAAAAAATAATAAAGGATACCTTTTGATATAAGGAACATTTACTCATGTCATTGCGTCTACTCTCCAATCCTCGGACTTTGGCGAGGGAACCAAGCATGAGGGAATAGGATACTGCCACTGAATGTGCCAGGAACCCTAATCTACGAATCTTGGACCATATTTTTATGTAATTAAATTACGATACGAGTTGTATAATTATTATCCTATATAGTTTTTGATAAAATATTTGATGTTATATTATACATATACCATAGTATATATATTTTACGTTAAAAGAATATGTACATGAGTCGTATACATATATTATATATACTGCAATATTATAAAATTTTTTAAATATTATTTAGGGGATCAATAACCATATTATTATATCGATGGAGAACCCTATTCCCGTTTCAAATGAAAGGATGGCGGAGAAGCCGTAACGTGTGATTTGTCTTGATTCAAAGGTTTTAAAAAAGGGACAGATAATAATATAATTTTAGTCACTTTATACTATGCATATAAATATATATCATGGAAATTTAAATATCAAATTGATGCACACGTATCATAGATATATATTTATTTAACTAACCCAATCAAGACATATAGCAGAGAGACACATTAAAGATTAGCTCCTGAATCTATATAATTTTTAATTCAATGTCTGGACAATATCTGGAAATTTGGGAAGAATAACATGAAGAAACGTGTTTTCAATTATTCGATTTGACATAAAAAAGCATATGGTGAGCAACTAAAAAATACTAATATTTTCATTTATCACCGATTTTTTTTTGGGTTTTATAAAAATTTGTAGTCGATCGGTTCGTTAATTAATGATGTAACGCCCCAGATTCGACGACTGTCATCACTGTACCAAGACGGATCTTTCCAGCGTACTTATGTCCTCACTCACACGCACCCTGAGAAACTTTTCAGGGAGTCACCCATCCTAAAATTGCTCAAAGTCAAACACGTTTAACTTTGAAGTTCTTATGTGATGAGTTACTTCTTAATATGAGTAGTAAATATCAAATCTTGTAAGTTATTCTCAACTGCACAGTCTTATACCTGAATAGTTTCGAATCCCTCTCCTTCCGGTATATGATCGGTTCATTCATGTTCCCTCCGCCTAGAAGCCTGCCAGGAGCCGCTCATTGTTTGTGCAACCTCACGGCACCGACGATCACCTTCCGCCCTCTTCGACCTCGGGTCTCACAAATGGGCCATCGTACACTAACTTTATCTTGAATTCAAGAATCTATTTGATCGGTCTTGGATAAAAACATATATGTTTTTTATGTTTTTTGATTTGTGAAATGCCTCGTAAAAAAGAAACCCGCTATTTACTAATTTGTCACTTTTTAGTTTAGGCGCACACTATCAAATGCAAATTAACCTCAACTCAGCAACTCTCAAAATCTCATGATCTTTTTTTTTTTAAAAAAATCTCCTCTCGAAATGTTATTTTAATTGGGGAAAAAAACCCTTTTCACCTTCACTTCGTTTCTTTTATTTTCTACAAAAATATATGGATGTCTTACTTCCCTCAATTATGAGTCGGTTCCCCAACATGAGGAGTCGGTTTGAAAGATGTGCTCTACATAATCTCTCCTTCTGTAAAACATTAATTTCATGATATTTATTTGAATTTGACACGATATGTATGTATATGTGTGTGTCAATATATAACTTTTCAGGGTAGGGTAGATTAGAGGTGGGGTTTAGTTATTGAAGGAAGGTGGCAACTTTGAATTTAATTAGGAGGGGCTTAAATATAAAACTTAGAAACAAAATCACATAAAAGGTGATGCTGCCCTTAGCAGAGCTCATTTAACGATGAACATTTATCAATATATACGAGGTCGGTTGGTTTTTTCAGTAAACTCTTAAATATTCATTTGTAGATATATGCTTAAAGATAGTAGCTTAAAATTTCATAGGAGAAAATTTAAAATGTTTTTACTGAGTAGGAAACTATCCTTGTCAGCATGATAGTTAACCAATGGCAAAATCAGATAATTAATACAATACATTTTATAGACTCCTCGTTAACTATTGCTTCCCTTTTGCTGAAACTTTTGAATCAAATATTTAGATAAATCTATTTCCACTCTAGAATTTGGTGGCGCAGTCTACTCGTTGACGAAACGCGTCTCTCTTTGTCCTGGTGTGATTATAATTTCACCTGTCTTCAGCCAACCCCATCCTTCTTCTCCTCTTATATATATCCCCCGCCCTCTCTCCCTCTCTATCTGCAAACGAATTCAAGAATCCACCCCATTCTTGATTTTTATTAGTCCCCATTCTTCAAAAATCTTGAAAATTGTGACAATTTCTTGGAGTGAGTTAAATTAAAGAACAGGAGAGAGAACTGGTGCCGTTTCCATTCGTTGAATTTCTGAGGAAAAACTAGAGCATTCAATACTCTGATTGATCTTCGTACTTCCTTGTCTCCCCCCCGTGGAACTATATATATATATTTATCTTCTGAAAGCAAGTTTAATATTTTCTTGGTTTTCGAAATCCCAACAAGAAGAAAATTTAAAAGATGGCTCCTGAGAATACAGGATCGATACAGAATCATCAACAAGCCTTTGATGTCTCCATCAATGTAGCTCCTCAGGCTGGCTTCAAGTGTTACGACGACGATGGTCGTCTCAAAAGAACAGGTAAATATTTTTTCTAAAATTTTATGTGGAATCTATTCAATCAATATTTCGATTTTCTTTCATGTAAATATGTATGTTGTTGAATTTTTATTTCTATGCTGTGAATGTGTAGGTAATGCCTGGACTGCAAGTGCTCATATCATAACAGCTGTGATTGGTTCTGGTGTTTTGTCCTTGGCTTGGGCCACCGCTCAATTGGGGTGGATTGCTGGTCCAACTGTCTTGTTCTTGTTCTCTTTTGTGACCTATTACACCTCTTCCCTTCTGGCGTCATGTTACCGCTCCGGCGACCCTGACACCGGGAAGAGAAACTACACTTACATGGAAGCTGTCAGAGCCAATTTGGGTATATTCTCTTGATACAGGAGCTTTTAGTCTTGTATAATGTAAAATATGAAGTTCTGAAGTTCTTTTCCGAATTTTCTTGGAATCGCAGGTGGGTTTCAGGTTAAAGTTTGTGGAGCAATTCAGTATATGAATCTTTTTGGAGTTGCCGTTGGTTACACCATTGCATCTTCTATAAGCATGATGTGAGAAAATCAAACAACATTTACAGATTTTCTTTTAAAAATATATTTTTGAGAATATTAGTGTTTTGATTTATATGAGAACTAATGGAACAGGGCAATTCAGAAGTCTAATTGCTTCCACTCAAAAGGAGATGACAGCCCTTGCAGAGTTTCGAGCAATCCTTACATGATTGCATTTGGCGTGATAGAAATAATTTTCTCACAAATCCCAGATTTTGATCAAATTTGGTGGCTTTCGATTGTTGCTGCAATTATGTCCTTCACTTATTCTACCATTGGTTTAGGCCTTGGAATTGGCAAAGTTGCAGGTGATTTACTTTTCGAAACACATTAAAATTTGTCCAGCTTGGATTTTAGAGGTGTTATTTCATGAAGAAGTATATTTTTTGATCAATACTGAATTTTCATTGCAGAAAATGGTAAAATTAAAGGAAGTCTCACCGGAGTAAGTATTGGAACAGTAACCGAAACTCAAAAGGTCTGGAGGAGTTTTCAAGCACTTGGAGCCATAGCTTTTGCCTACTCTTACTCCCTCATTCTTATTGAAATTCAGGTATATTTGATCATCTTTTGAACCAAAACCAAAGAACTTGAGTCTGTACCTCAAAAAATGAAATCAAAATTGATTCACTTCCTCTAATGGTTTTTAATAATCATGTAATATACGTACTTTCATTACAGGATACCATAAAATCTCCACCATCAGAGCAGAAAACAATGAAGAAAGCCACATTCTTGAGCGTAGCCGTGACAACTGTTTTCTACATGTTATGTGGTTGCTTTGGCTATGCAGCATTTGGAGACAGCTCCCCCGGGAACCTGCTCACCGGTTTCGGCTTCTACAATCCTTACTGGCTTCTCGACATAGCCAACTTAGCCATAGTTGTTCACCTAGTCGGCGCGTACCAAGTTTACTGCCAGCCCCTCTTCGCTTTCGTCGAGAAAACCGTGGCAGATTGGTTCCCCAACAGCCAATTCATCAAGAAGGAGATCGCGGTCCCTGTTCCAGAATTCAAATCATATAAACTGAACTTATTCAGGCTCATATGGAGGACCATTTTCGTGATCATAACGACCGTGATTTCCATGTTGATGCCTTTCTTTAATGACGTTGTGGGAATTCTTGGTGCATTCGGGTTTTGGCCGCTGACCGTTTATTTTCCCGTGGAGATGTACATTGTACAAAAGAAGATCCCTAAATGGAGCTCAAGATGGATCGGCTTGCAGATTTTGAGTGCTGCTTGTTTGATCATTTCGATTGCTGCTGCTGTGGGCTCGTTTGCTGGAGTTGTCTCTGATCTTAAGGTTTACAAGCCCTTCAAGACTACCGCTTGAAAATCGCGTTCGGTTCGGTTCGGTTCGGTTCGGTTCGATGTAAAGAATCGGGTTTTAATTATACCAGTTTATTTTTATTCAAGAATTTATTAGGGTCATGGATTTCGATGTAACAAGGGAAGAGAAGTGCCCATTTTTAAGTATTTGATGGGAGTCGAAAATCCCATATAAATTCTTCTCTCCACGTAATCGATCCCATCTTTGATTGTGACATACAACTAAAGTCCTATAAAATCTTTGGTTTCATCTAATAATTCTTATTAAGTAGGTCTCTTGTGACACGGTCTCACAAATCTTTATCTGTGAGACGGGTCAAATTTACCGATATTCACAATAAAAAGTAATACTCTTAACATAAAAAGTAATATTTTTTCATGGATAACCCAAATAAAAGATCCATCTCATAAAATACGACCTGTGACACCGTCTCACAAAAGTTTTTGTAAATTCTTATTTAGAATTCCAAAATTCAACCTGAATAATTTATTTTATAATGAAATGTATCATATATACCATAAACTTTACGGGCACGTCTTTTGTTTCTAGTGTTGTCCTTGACCAATGCCATTATTAATGAATTAATAGCCACATGGTTAGGTTCATTGCTTGCGTTTGCATGATATCATATTATTATCAAAATTAAATCATTGTTCAATTATATAATTATATCTCTTTTTTGTGAAAAATAAAAGATAAATATTTTTTCTTTTTTTAAAGAATGTACTAAGAAATCGACATTTTATGGGCCCAAAAATAAAAACAACTCGGTCGAGAGTTGATTAGAACCATGAAATGTGTGTTTTTCCCCACGCACACGACAAGGAAGATAAAACTAAACTTTTGTCTGAATTGGTACATTATTCAACTCTACTCAGTAGAGAAGTTAGTGGTCCATGTTAAACGATTAAAATCGATTAAATTCATTGCCCAATCTTTATTGAGTAGATCTCTTGTGAGGCGGTCTCACGAATCTTTATTTGTGAGACGAGTCAACCCTACCGATATTCACAATAAAAAATAACTCTTAGCATAAAAAATAATACTTTTTCATGGATGACCCAAATAAGAGATTCGTCTCACAAAATACGACCCGTGAGACCGTCTCATGTAAGTTTTTGTCATTTTTATTTTATATTTTATACACAAGTTTTTAATCTGATCCTCTTTTTTTTTTCCTTTTGCAATTATTTCAGTTTGATTTGAATATTTACGTATAAAAGTGAATTTTGACTTTGAAATATAGTGCTAGAAAATTTGTCACGCAATCACTATTCTCTGTGAATTGGATTAGAAATATTTCACATGCATCTGTATGCAGAGTTATGACATAATATGGTGAACAAAAATTTCCAATCCAGATTATTTTGAACTCTATCAGAAACTTTAATTTGAACAAATACAAACTAAATTAGTTTAAGTATGTTCGTTATTTATATGTTTGGAGAAATTTTTCTAAAATTTAAATATTGGTGATGAAAGTAGAAATGGAATATATTTAAATATTTTACAAAAAAATGACATGCAAATAACACTTCCAATTTTCAAAATTTTCCCCAAAATGCTTATGATACAAAATATTTATTTCATAAAATAAAATCACACAATTTTCACATTCTGAAATTCAAATTTAAAAATATATTTTGGAGAATAATTTACAAATTATTAACATTATTTAAGTGTGATAACTATTACGTTCTAAATAAATAAATAAATAAATAAATAAAAATAGAAATATTACATATGTGAACCCCATAAGCCCATATAAGATCAGATTACCACATTGCCTGGACCAAACCTTTTTCTGAGCCCAAAACAAGCCAACTTAAACGTTAGCAGATGTATATGAAAAAAGCTTCAAAATCATATACACATTATATAATTTATGTATATATATACATATACACACACGCATATATATATATATATATACACACATATATACATATATATATATATACTACTACAATGAATGTACTTGAAACATTCATTGTAATTTTTCTTAAACAATTAAGTCACGCCTCATAATTAAAACCACGAAGAAATCAAATGATCTCTCATAAAATCACGGGTCCCTCAAGTGGCGCCATAATCAAACTGCAAAATGATAATCAACAAAAGATATATATCAGATATATATTTCAAAAGTCATACTGCAAATTCATACAAAAAAGATGGATTAATTATGTATCTGTGTAACGTACCGACGTTCCGAAATCTTGAACATTAGGATGAGTGGGCTGCAACCTATGGGAATGTGGAGGCTGCAGAGTTGCTAACTGTAGCACAGAACTTGGCTGCTCCTGATCAACATCTTCTCCAAAGAATGGAAACTGGTTCAATAATGGCTGTTGTTCTATTAGTCTGAGCTCTTTCATGGCCTCTTGATGGTGCTCTATTTCTGCTTGTTTCTGAATCTGACTGCTCATTAACTGTAGAATTATATATATACATCTCATTAAAAGAATATTGCATGAATTTCGTCAATTTTTGAGCCGAGTCAGAAATTGATTTGAAATGTATTAAGTAAAAGATAGATTTTACAGCACCCAGTGGTACATTTCTTGATTTTCCTTCTCCAGCAGTAATTCCTGAAGCAACATTATTAGGAACAAAAGTTACTGAAATTATATATATTAACTTAATATGTATTATAGGGAAAAAAGATTGATAGTTAAAACAGAATTTAGTCACCGTCTTCTTCAGATTTTCCAGTTGCTCGTGAAGTAGCTGAAACTGCGTGCATGCAATTAATCCAACAAATGAATAAATATATATGTATAAACAAATTTTTTTCAAATGTAGTACTAGTTAGTAATATTTCTACCTTTCGGGCGCGAACCTTGTCGACCGAGTGCTCAAGCTGCTGTTCGAGTTGGCCAAGTTCCTCGAATTGAATGCTGCTCAAATCATCTCCTTTGTATCTCTGGAGTGTTGCTTGGAGATTCAAAGTTTGCCTTTGCATTTGTGTTAGTTCTTTGTACATCTGATCCTAGAACATATATAAATTTATTTATCTTTTTATTTAACTATAAAAGACACACAAGTATTATTTGTGTTAGAGATAAAATATAGACACAAGAACAATAGTTATGATACACTTAAAGTTTGTATACATTGTATGGGGCTGGTCCAGTCCGAATATTGTTTCTGTCTGGGATAGATATACCCCTGGCCTGAGCGTACCTATCTATCATTTGCTTCATGCTGTAAAAATATATTTAATCAAAATGAAGACATTAATATATATTCAGTTTGTCACACACACTATACACAAATATTTGATGAGTAAACTGGAATAAATAAATTTTTTGACATTTTGACAGACTAGTCCTTCAAATATTAAATACACAGGGAAAAAGTATAATTTTATGTTCAAATTTTGGCTACACAACTGTTTTACCTCCTGTTTAACACATTCTTTTGAGACCCATTTGGTCGTTTCGAAAGATTTTTATATCCTAATTAATCCACCATTTATGAAATTGTATGGTCCACTATCAAATAAACCTAATTCAAGAAATCCCTTGAAGATTATAGTTACTTTAGGCCTAAACAACAAAATCAATGCTTTGAATAAATATAATTCATGAGAAAAGGGAATAAACGTCAAAGGAAAAAGAATGAATATGGCTATTTCCCTTTTGTGTTTGCGTAGTAAAAATATTAGATCAAATTCAAAAGAATATATCATCTCAGTTAATGACCACATATTATATCCTCCTAATATATATTTCAAGAAACCATTTAAAAAAAACCTAAAACAAATTCATGCTGAGGGAAGACTTGAATAAAATTTACCTCAATTGAGGGGTGCAGTATTCAGTGAGCTTTCCTCTGCTAGAGAAAACAGTGAGTCCAATCTGAGCATCACACAGCACAGAAAGCTCGTGTGTTTTCTTCATCAAGCCGGCCCTTCGTTTCGAAAATGTGACTTGCCTGCTCGTGTTGTTCTCAATCCTCTTCACTTCTATCTTCCCTCTTCCCATATTTAACTTGCAAACTATATATATATTCTTAGAAAAATATCCAAAACAAACAAAGAGATTATCAAAAATCAGGTGGTGGAATAAAATTTCTGATTTAAGACAAAGATAGCAGTGATTATCATGCAAAATAACTCCGGTATTAGAATGATGACGAATAAACAAAGATCTAGTTTGGTAAAATTTACTACAAAATAATGATCTAAAGTAACCATCGCATAAGAACTGTGATTAATAAATATCATATATAAATGTATACTCAAGAGGCTAAAAATATTATCGAAACTGCGATCATCTGATGTAGAAACTCAAGATTTTTGGCAAAAAGAAGCTGAATGAAACTTACCGGAAACTGTATGAAATTCTTAAACTGGAGAATGTAGAATTTAGTTGGGGAAAAAGAAGAGGGGAATGGAAAGAGTCTTGAGGGTTTAAACTGTGTTTACCTTGTTCCTCTGTGCTCTCTAATTTGTTGCTATTTGGGATTTTGGGTAGAATATGCGCCTAGATTTATTATTGCGTGTATTATATGTAAGACAAAGCTCATGTTCCTCTTCTTTGGTTTGTAAAATCTGAAGTAAATTATATACGTGCGCAAATGACCTGGAGCTAGTTCGGTCCTATACTGTATTTAGTAAAATAAATAATTAACTAAAAAATTTAAAATAAGAAATATGTGAACATTGACTTCATGAAATACAGAACAAGAATATTTAAAATTTAATATTTTAAAAAACATAGAGATAAAACACTACTGAAGTTGTGCTTTTCGATTTTTCTTAGAATAAAACTTATTAATATTAAATTTTTATCAATTTTTTCAACCAGTTAAATCTCGTTTGATGTAGATTATCATAAAATCTCCGAAAAACTCTGCTCTCATCTTGTTACGAAGAGCTGTTTTAACAAGTTTCATTGCTGAAAATGCTCGTTCCATTGTTGCTGTAGAAACAAGGAGAGTTAAAACAAGACGAATCAACCTGTCAATTAAATAAATTTATCATATTCAATAAATAAGTAAACGACATAAATAAAAATGTATAAATCACATGTCAATCAAATCGTAGGTTCATGAGTTATTTGTCTCAATTAATCTTCGACATATTTCAGAAATAGTTGATAAAATTCTGAAATCTTTCATGACCATCAAATCAAGTTTATAGTGATCCAATTGCATTCTCAAGTAATGCAAATCTTGTAAATCGAAATCAAGATAATAGAATTTCTCAGCAAGTCAATATTAGATATTATTAACATTAAGAAGCTTAAATTTTCTTTAGGTTCCAAAGCACAACTAAGTTTAAGAAGTTCAACTGCCCCATTCTTGAATCTATTATTAAGCTCTTCAACTTGAAAGTCTATTGCAGTTGTAAATACATAAAATTGACAGTGATGCTCAACTGTGATTGAATCATTTTGTTGACAAGAACGACATGTGCCAGATTTTAAAAAATAAAATCAAAATTCCAATTAAACAAACCGATTTTTCAAATTAATTCTGCTCGATCAGTTAGTTGGGTTGAAATCGATATTTTGTTCACCCTTAGACTGATTTGATGTATGGTCTTATCTTAATTCCAAAACGGATTTTCAAATTTTTACTATTAAGAATCGTTGCGGTCAAAAGCCTAAGTCAATTCACATCATTTTTTAAAACCAACAGTAAAAAAAAATGCATCTATTTGGACATTGACAAATATCAAAGAATAATATAGACATTAATAGAAAACAAAAGGCTTGATACATCATTTAAGTCATTATGCACAAAATTCAAATAATTGATAAATCATATAATATGACATACTATGATTTACATTGAAAATTTATGCAATTTCTCAAAATCATTACTTTATTTTTCTCAAAATCAATTCTTATAAACATACACTAGTTCATACTAAAAAAATTAAGATTCTATAAAACTTTCAGTATTAATATAAATTAAATAAATATATAATAAAATATGTAGTAACTGCATCATAATTATATTATCATATTAGCTCAATTTAATATATTTGTGTGTTATTGTACATATAGTCTAAAAATATATTTGGAACTTAAATCCAATTTAAAAAATCAATTTACATTAAGTGTTTCAACCTCATGAGCAAAATGTGAGCAAAAGTCAAATTTGATCATAAGTATTTGTAGAATATCATTTTAAAAAATTCCTCATAGTTAAAAAAATTCTTTAAATTTGCATCAATAAAATAAAGTTAAAAAAACTCAAAAATACGACAGAACTAAAAAAAATACTGAAAAACCAAAAAAAAATAAATTGAAAAATTGGGTAGTGCTGGAGCCCACCCTAGCCTTATTAAGGGTGGCTCCGTTCTGTATGTGCGTGTCTTTGAGTGACATCAAGAAGATGAGATGACCATGCATGCATGTGTATCTAGGTCACATTTATATATATATATATATGTGTGTGTGTGTGTGTGTGTGTGTGTGTGTGTGGGGAATATGATTTGTGTTTTTTTTTTCATTCTTTTCCGTAGTTCTAAGAACTTTTTGTTTAACAAATCAACGTATATGGAAGACATATGGCATATTTAAATGCCCATATATATTTGAGAGGGCGACTAGCCAACACGAATTAAAAGTACAAGAATAATCAAGAAAGCGAGAGATAAATATATATATATATATATATATATATATATTAATGCATGGATATATGAGGGACATTAAGAATATCGGTGTTCCATCCCTCTCATCCAATTAAATGCAATATGAACATCTGTAATAATAATATTGTGACTTTTAGCAGTTAAAGTTTTCTTTTGCTGTAATAGTGTAATTAAATTCTTGTAAGAAATATGTCGTCCTTTGTGTTTGAGGAAATACAGCGTTGTTGACATTTAACCACCACTGCTCCTCCAAGCTACCAAATATTCCTGAGTCTTCCCCATTTTGGCTATTTTTTAAAAGCCAAAAATTCAATACGCTTCTTTTAAAGGGAAGAATTTGGCTAAAAACCCTTTGCCATGAATAGACAGGACAATTGTGATCATTTTATTTCCACCATCCTCTCATTTATGGCCAGATAGATAGTAAAGCTAGCTACTCGACCGGCCTCTAAATTCTAAAAAAAAATAATAAAACAAAATATTAGAAATATGATCACATTCAAGAATTTATGGTCGGCACGGTAAATATTGAATCCGACTCCAATGTTATACCAAGCGATGATCCGATTTATTGACAAACCCATTATACGAAAACTTGACGGGGCACAGTTCGAGGTTAACGGTTGACAAAAGGGTGTTCTCTCATGATATTAATAGTCTATCATATTGAACATCAGAAAACACATGCATGATGTTTGACTCATTTCTCAGTCATGATCATGATTTGTCTGTCATTAAGCAAAAGTTATAGATTGAGTTTCAAAGATTATAACTTTTACTTGAAACAGAACCTGATCCCATGATGGCGGCGAGGGAAGATTGAAATGTATCGAGTGTGAGCTTTCTAACACTTGATCTTTTCTCGAGCTCGAGTTCATCAGAGAGCATGGGCTAGAGATGGCCTTATGATGGCTTGTCTCATAACCGGTAACCGATAAGCCGGTTCGTCTGATTATCAATGGGATGTTTAAGATCACATGGAGTTGTATAGACACTGCATTTTTACAAAAAACGTTTTTCCGTATTCGTGTGTAGTTTTTTGAAAATTTCATACGCCCCAACTTATGTTCCGACGGTGATTAGAAGATGATTTGTTCGCTTATATGAGAAATATGTTTGTGGAAATATGAAATATTCGAAAAACCACAAAAGTGAGCAAAAGATTTCGATTGAATATACGATATATAGAATATTCTAATGTGCTTAGGCATGGTGAGGGACTTATCATCAAAAGGTAGGGTTTATTCGGTAATGAAGGCTCGCTTCTAATGTGACTTTACGTTTTTTCTTCTGCAAAGATTGTGGGATTAAAATAAAGAATCTATCCTCATCCAAATATTTTTTGTTCTCGCTTTTCCGAAGGGTCGACCATACATAGTTCTCTGGCTTCTCGATCTCCGATGTAATTTGAAACCATGAGTCATGGCAATTGAAATTGTACATGTAACAAGCTTACGAAGAGGCATAATATTTGAGCCACCCTTTAGTCCAAAAATGTAGAATTCAAACTTACGACGTGCATAAAGCTTTATGCGAGTTTATACGTACGTTGATAGTATTTCATTCTAAATACAACTTATACTTCTGAAATTTTTGAAGTTGCTCGCTTTCTTGAAATTTTTGAAGTTTTCATTTTCTAGAATACTTGTGGATAACAAAACTTTCCCCGAGTATAACTCGGACACGTTACCTCCATTGAAGAAGTCGAATTCCATCATGCAACGAATTCTGAGCCCAATCCTATGACTATAATTCTGGCACGTTGCCTCCAGTGAAGAAATCGAATTCCATCGTGCAACAGGTTCTGAGCTCAAATTTGCTGTCAGCTGACATTATTACGCTTCAAGCATTAAGCATGATCTTTGCTACAATCTAAAGGAAAAGGAAACATAAGCAACATGAATTTGATTTGAGTCATATTATGTGTGTACTGTGTAAAAGATGAGATATGTAAATTTACCTCATTCAGTCAGCATCACCTAGACTATCACTTCCATCCCCTCTCTTGGATATAGGAGCATAATGAGAATTACCCTTTTTCTTTTGAAATGCAATTTCAGCATTTTTGTTTAAGATTGCCATTGGACACGGATAAGGCTGCTGCTGAAAGAGAGGACCCTGAAATTCGAAGTTTCATGGAACAACAATGTAACAAAAGGAATCACATACTGATTATATGCTCCCCGTAAGGACTTGCGTCACATGTCACTAAAATAAGAAGCAGAAATTCAGGAACCTGTGCGAGCATAATGAGAATGACCCTTTTTCTTTTAAAACACAATTTCAGCATTTTTGTGTAAGACTGCCCCTGGAGACGGATAAGGCCGCTGCTGAAAGAGAGGGCCCTGAAATTCGAAGTTTCAGGGAACAACAATGTCAACAAAAGGAATCACTTACTGATTATATGCTCCCAGTAAGGACTTGCGTCACATACCACTAAAATAATAAGCAGAAATTCAGGAACCTGTGTTTTCCAAGGAACATGCAGTTTTAAATGTAAGACGGGGTCAGAGAAACAGAGAAACATTGAACTACGTTATGTGCTTGTACTCAGGCATCGAAAGTAACAAGGCATCACATCGAAACTCACGCTAACAAATATTTTTTGGGACTTGGCCTTTTTTTTACCGTTTCTTACAGTTTTCCTCATCGTGTTTCTTGTCGTACACTTTGAAGGAAGGTATCCATTAAAAATAATGGCTTTACATACCATGGCAGTGGTATCTGCTGCTCTTGGTTGTACTCCTTTAAGTCCAACAACCCTGTAAATTTAGCAGTATGCTAACTCAAAAGTAGGAAGTGCACCTCTTTAAGATCTCAAATAACAACTAAATTGGGCGATTTTGATGAGCATATTTTGTAGCTCTATAAAGTAAGCATCAAGGATTATTAGTAGCAATGCTTGATATGAAACCAGTATCATACCAGCCACCACGAGGAGCATCTGAATAGGAACTGGGATCCATTGGATCCAACTCATCATCCTCGGTATAGGCTCGCTTCTTCCCGTCCTTTTTATAGCCTCTACTAAGTGGTGCCTTTAGATCAGATCTGCACTCCAAAATATGGCAATTAAACTAGAGGTAAAATATATAAAATCATATCTCCCCTAAGACTACACCCATGATATTCATCTAAAAGAATGAGATGAGATTTGAGATGCAAAAAGCACCCACCCACCCGACCTTCATCTTGTTTCTACTTTATCATTACCAGTTTGCAATTTTTTGTCCTTTTAAAATTAAGAAAACAACATTTAACAAATGAACTCATAGCGTCCTCCTCAACAGAAACAAATTTTTTGCCGCTAAAGTGAAAGCTCACCATATCAAAACAGGAATGATACAAAGCAACGTGAGAGAATATATATGAATTGGACGACTTAAACGAGAATACCTGAGTTTTGAAGACTTCTTCTCCAAGTCTTCTTAACTTTTAGCAGCAGTGGTGGTTTGCTGCTGGCTGTTTATGGGGGGTGATGAATACTGGGCTAGTGGAAGATTGTGAAGTCAAGACATAAAAGGCAAATTTAAGATTTTAGGCTTACATTATAGGAAAAAGAAACAAAACGAATGCACAATTCTATCCTCCAAAATGTCGAAGATAAAAAATAACCACTCACAAGAACTTAATATGGAACTCCTAAATTATATGCCACTAAACAAACCTTGTCCAGTGATGGCAATAGCCCCAAGACTGGACAAGATCCACTCCCTAACCCACCACATCCCATGCATTTGGGAAACTTGAATAGCTGATCTCTCAAATTTCCAACCACTGCAGTAGCAGAGGGTATCCTGTCATAAGGTTGTGAGTTGAGTTGCTGTTGTCCACTTGGATGCTCCCATTGCCACAAAATAGTCTTTTGATTGTAGTAATACTTTTGGCCCGAGAATGCAGTGGTCTTACATTTGTGTATACTTCAGTTTTAAGAGAACGAAGAACAGAAAACTAATAAATATCAGATCATTTGCATGGAAGGTTGAGAACATGAGCATCATTGGCTTCTTCAAATAATGATATTGATAAAAAATAAATGGCACATATAAATTTCCAAATGAGAGTCAATATTAAGAAACAGCTAACAGATGAGATTAGAATCATATAAACACGCATATATTATGGATCAGGTGAAAAATCCCCGCAAGTAGAGAATATTGAAGATTGCTTGTCAAGCTGAACAGAAAATAAACAAAGAAATCAAATTACTTGATTTTCATCCACAGAAAATTTGATCAATACAGATAATTGGAAACGATATAATACATTTGATGAAACTATAAAATAGTACAATGGCTTCTACAATTTTACCTGCATCATTACAATATCTAGATTTTTTTTAATTATTTAAACTGATGGTACCTGCTGTTTCATCAAACGCCTCTACCCAATTTTCTGGAAGAGGAGGTGTAGCCAATAAAGAAATAGAAGCAGTATTGAGAGGTCTCTCCCACTGACTTGTCCCTGAGTTCTGATTATAATAAAATACAGCTTCACTTCGGGGTCCCTTGCCTCAATCTACAGAATAATTTGGAGAAGAAAGACTAATAAGCGATGAAATAACAGAATGATGCTACAAGGTAACTCATGCGTTTGTTACAATTCCATAAAAGACTAATATGGAAGCATCGATCAAGAAACTGATCTCTTGTTAAAATTCCATAAAAACTGAATAAGCATATTATATTCATATCAAAGGGTTCCAACAAACGGGTAAATAAAGGGAGAATCAACGGGCACGAAAGATGGATGGTCTTTTATCAAAGCAGATTTCAACTAGCTACACTACGGTTCATGTTTCAGCTATTTCATTCCAAAAAAACAATATTCATAATTTTACAATAAAATATATCAGAAGACAAGAAACAAGTGCTTATGCATCCCGGACGCAGGAAGTGACAGAGTCTCCAACCTCTAGAATCCAAAGTTCCATATCACAGTTTAATAAATAGCCACGAAGATATCATAAGGAAGCATACATGAAAATAAAAATTAAAACAGCTAGAAAATTACTATATAACCCAAAAAGATAGTCATGTAACCATGAGTTTGTTTCCTAACTAAAAACTCTAAATAAACTAAACAGGACTAAAAAATACAATAAAAAGGATAAACTAACACGGTCTGACATGGCAAAATTCGCTGCATTCCAATCATCTTTCGGGATACCCCTTGCACTAAGCTTTTGCTTGAGATTTTCAGGTAAGTCTTCAGCCATTGACTTCTGTCCTGACTCACAATCAAGCTCTGCTTTATTTTGGCTCGTTTTCTGGTCATCTCTTTCTGATGATTCAGAGAAGCTTTATGCCAACTATTTTTCAAGGAACTGATTCAGGGAAGATAGCTTTTTGTACCGTGGTTTACAATGTTGGGGATGGAAGCACCACAATAAGCACCTCCACGAGGAACTCCATATCCATTTCTAATCTCTGAATTGCGTAGCTAAAAGAAAAAAAGAAAGAAAACCTTACCAGATTTAGTCATTTATAATACTTGTTAATTTTTTAGCTAGATATCCTAGACAAACAGAATTTTTTTTCAGGATTTTTATTTATTTTTCATCATATTCCTCCGCCATATAAGGTCGGAGAAGGACAAACTGCTAACAAAAAAAATTACTGGAAGGATTTGACAAAAGCTCAAAAGTTTACTTAATGAAAGATTGTCTAGCATCCTTCATGTATAAGACAAAAGCTAAAATTCACTTTAATGTTGAAAAGTCACGACTGTATCCATTAACTTATAATTAAAATGATGATAATCTCACCATATATTTTTCAAATAATTATTCAGAGTGAAACAAGAAACAAGGAGAAAAATATAAAGGGTGACCCAAATACAGAGAAATCGTAGAGAAGATACTAAGTTTGGTCAAGGATGCCACTGTCACACAATAATGAAGCTTACAATGCACTGTCAGATTCAGTTAAAAAGAAAGCATTTTTAAACAAAAGACTAGAATACATCGGCAGTGAAATATGTGAATTTTGTGAGCAGGGTAACTTGATCAGGATGGTAACAAGTTCCACTTGGTAATGTAATAATGGTTACACACTATCCTTGCTACGATCAGGATAAATGGCAAGGCTGAGAAAGGCTTGTTTAAAAAAAAACATAAAGATACCTTGCCCAGCTATTTCGTTCAAATTGATGAGTTTATCTTTGTTACTGATTTTGAAAAAAATTCACTATACTGAACCAAGACTTAACCACAAAGTAGGTTCACCTATTATCAAGAAAATGGAATGCAGTATAAGCTAACATCCCAATCACATTTATTATCTGCGGATTAGGACAAATATTTTAAAAGTTTTCTCAAGCAATTTTTTTTCCAACTTCGTTTCCTATAAGCGTTGCAGGTCTTCCATATCTGATTATTTATGCAAAAATAAACCCGTAAAAAAATTGAACAGTATTCAACCATCCTCCGCAAAGGTAGGCTTGCCATATTTTAAAGCCATTTCTGTTCGATGATGAGTGGCCATTTTAAGTAAATGTTCCTGTGACATAAAGACCAGTTGCAGCAATTAATTCTCTGAAATCATACACGCAAAAACTCATTCTAATGCTGATTTCATTATACCGATTCCCCACCTAGGGGCTTAAACCTATAAGATGAAATCTTCGTACAAACCTCTGGCTCTGAATAATCTGTTGCGTGGAAATTCCTAAAAAGTAACAGACAATTGTAATATAATTAGAGCAACAGCAGGATACCAACACTAAAGAATAATTATTAGGACATACTTGTTCATGAAGCACAGCATGCCGAGCCGCAGTTTCAATATTACTTTTACTCTCAAATTCTGCTTGAGAACCATTGGATATGGAGATATACTGGTGTGGAAAAGTTTGAGCACTTGAGTGGGGAAGAGGAAAAAGATTACTCCTAAAGTCAGCAGCTGACAGAGAGATCACATCGTTAGATGGTGGTACTGGTAATATATTTTGCAGGGATTGGGTTCCTTGGGGAAGCAGCTGATCAGACTCGTTGCCCATAACTGAAAGTTCAAAACTTTCAGTATAATCTCGGGATAAAATTTACATTTAACATTACCAGAAGGCATTGTCATATGTTTGCACAAATACTCATCTTCGAAGTTGACGGATTCAAACATAAAAACCACAACTAGATTACACTTTGAGAATCCAATAACTAACACATTAAAAAAAGATACAACAAAGATTTATTCACACCTAGATTGCAGCAATTACAAGAAAATCAGCGACAATCAGAATGAATTGAACCTGCTTCAACTCTCTGAATACATATAAGCACTTCGATAGATCTTCAAACGGTAAACTGGGCGGGCACACCCTGAGACGAAGAGGAATTTGATGATGGGTAGGTTGGCAACTGGTAAGGAAGCTAAAGTAAGGAAATTTCAAATTACCATTTAAAATATTTTAATAATGAAGGAATTGAAAATGAATCGACTTCTACATAAATTTCAAAATTCAAAGGTTAAAAGTGCATTCATTGCAGGATCAACCTGCAATAACCACATAATTTATAAATCATAGCCCAAATTTGTGCTATTGAAGGGCAAAGTACATATATAGCATATAATATCAACTTCGCAAAAAATCCACATGTAGTTCTGTGATTCTAACGGTAAATATATGGTTTTGTAGTTCAGCAATAAATAGCACACATAGTTGCCCTTTATGGATCATGTCAACTCTGGTGCTCATCCGGAAGGTCGGAAGGTGGTGCTAGTCGAAGGAATGATTTAGGAAGAGGAACATCCGAAAACTTGCGGAGTTTCTGCAAGCCCTCCGCCGCCTGTGAAACCTGCATATTCTCAAGGCGGAACTGAGCTTCTTCCACCTCCGTGCTTGGCTTCCTTATTTCCTTCTTTTTTGGTGAAATATCCATTGGCATTGTATAAATTACACTGCTGCTGGAGCTTCCCTTAACCCTTTCTTGTTTCTGCTTGTTTGAGCAGGCAACGTGCATGGGGGAAGCAGCGTGAACCATCTTTCCTCCGTGTTTATCTCGAGTATGGAGGAGTGTCTGAGTAAGATTAATAGCTACTGCTCGACTGCTATCCTCCGGTTTTTGTGTCAACACCGTCTGCTGCTGCTTGATATTTGCTTGATCCTAATAAATGGGGAAGATTAATATATGTATTTTGAAGTTATGTTATACATTCATAAACATCAAAGATACTTCAGGCCTACACTTCAAATTTTTGAAATACACCCAAACGGTTACAGTACCAGCTTTATATGTCATAATGCACACTCATCACCAGCGGATAAGCAGACTCATCCACTGGTTAATGTGTAAAACATTGCTTACTTTTTCTTCAAAAATTTAAATAATTTTTGGATAAGCTGGTGCAACATTTTTTCGACGATAATATGCGTTCATTGAAAGAAGGATTTAAGGAAAAATACATGTGTGAGGAAGATATTCAATTATCATGATTTTCGACAAACATGCAGTACAGCATGTTGAGATGTTATATCATAAAATCTTAATAAAACCGTAATTTTTATTTTTCTTTATAAATTTACTTAGATTAGCTCAGTAATAACAAGATTCGGATTGAAAAAACTTTAAGCTAGAGTAGAAATGACCTTGCACTTGCATCTATACCAGCAATATATTTGTGCCTAAGTGAGATCTGAATTTTATCCATCATGTAACAAGAGTAAAAAATGTTCCTCGTTATTTCATAAGTTCTGAGTATGCACACATGCTATCAGTAAGGCTTTGAAAGGCATATCATGAAGTAAACGACTTCTAACTCAGAATGCCAAAACAAGACAATATGCAGCAAAGAAATAAAGAAAAGATCTTCATACCTTCATCAAATTGCACGTTAACCTCCTCCTTTCTTTCGCTCTATGTATTGCATACCTAATTCCATGGGTGTCCATGAATCCACTGGGCCACAGTGCAGCAAGCTGCATTGATAAGGGCAAACATCAACTTTTAATCTATAGCCTTTATGAAAACAACTGGCTTATTTAACGTGATGGTGTCCATTTTTCATTTTTTTTTTCATATTTTAGAAGGGATACAGCTCTCTAAGTAACCTTAAATATCAGCAAAATAAGAAAAGATATTAAAATAATGGCAGCATAAATCCGCAACACTCTGCTGCATGTTTAATTCGTGTCATTTCCCCTGTTTGCAAAAGATTACAATGATTATCATTATCAAACCACGTAAGATCTTTTATTTTACTTATCACTTGATATAATGTGAGATACATGGATAGTCCTTACTCAGTGAATTGCAATGTACTGGATGGAAGGAATAATTTCAATGTCAATGCTCATACAACAAACAGACGCAAATACTGGTTCGTGCAATTTAATCGCTCACGTTTCCGAAACTAACTCTTGAGTGAACATGTGAAAAAATCTGTACATGAGAGTGACTAACTATAAACGATATTCTGCAAACATCTAGCAGTAAAGCACGTGAGATCTTATAATAGGTCATACCTCTTCGTACAAGACTTTGACTTGCAGACCTGAATTTTCTTCTATTCTCTGGAATGAAAGAACTAAAAAGTTAGGTATACAAGATCAAAATTTACTGGTGGAAAATCCCTTGAAGGAACAAGGGAAAATTATCTATTACCTCAGCATAAAGTTCATATAGGTCACAAATTTTATCCTCCAATGCATCATCCATGCTGTGTTTTCGTATCAAATCTTCTTTTTCTGCAGGACCAGATTCTCGAAAATAACTAGAACTTGCAGTTAGCTTCTCAACCTGCAAATTGTGTGAATATTCAAAATCAAGAAACAAAAATGAATATTGACACTCAAATCTCTTCACAAGCACAAATTATACAATATTGTACAAAATTTTAAAGTTTTTGCTTGTTTTCATGTTTAGAATGAGATATCTTTATCTGATAGGTAGCAATATACCAACTAAATCTCAGCTTTTGAATCTGAACAAGCTCAAAATAAAAGGCATACTTTGTATTTCATGAATGGAATCCACAGCTTAACCATCTCTTCAACTTCTTGTCTGATCTTCCGCACTTGTTCATCTTTCTCCGGTCTGGCTGATAGGCCTGACTCATCCATGACTTTAAGGTGTTTCTGTCAAACCAAAGAAGTATGCTTGATTAATCAGTAAAGATGGAGATTATAGCAAATCAACCATGTACAACACTTATATGCAATTAGTTCCTAATATATGAGACAAATAGGATTCAATAAGTATAAAAAAAAACTCGATACAAGGTGCTTGAAGGACCTAGATATACCATTTGCAGCTGCCTCAAATCCATACCACAAACATAAAATTAAAACAAACATATAAGTGAGAAGGAGGCTAAAGCATGGAAAAATAAATCAGCATGGATTTGTTTTGAGGGGGTAGATGTCTACAAATGGGCATCTTATAATTAAACCGATGAGTAACAACCGATATTCTAGATTTCACATTCTATATTGGGTAATAAATTAACAATACAACAAACAATCAAGGCTTAAATAGAGAAAGAAGAAAATATTTCACCCTTAAATGCCATGACACAACTTGGCAAACCAAATAGGATGGTTTTGTAGATAAAGATCTACAAAACGACAACCAATTCTTACCATGTATTTTATTTCCTCCTTTAGATAACTAATATGTGACATTTCCAACTCCCATTTATAATTTAATGTTCATCACTTTTGACATCACATTTATTTATGTTATAATACAACAACACATAAGTCTTTATCCTACTAGGTGTGGTCAGCTATACGAATCCTTCTACGCCATTGTGTTTTATATCTTATTATAACCTAATTTATATTTAGATAATGCATATCATGCTTAACTGTTCGTATCCAAGCCTTTTTAGCATCCATCCCCGCCTATTAACGTGGGGATTAGTCATGGTCTCGCATCTCATAACTGGAGCTTCTATCGATCGCCTTTTTTATGTGTCTGTAACATTTTAGGCGTGTCTCTCTCAAATTTTCTTCTGCGGCATGTCTCCCTAATTTGCATTGGGTAATGGTTAACAATGCTGTTAGAATATATTATTGTTAGCTCTCAAGGGTAGATTAGTCATTTTACTCTTTTTGTCTTTACCCTAGCTATATAAACATATTTCTTTGTATTCTTTATTCAGTTTTATAACACTGTGGCTTGAGCTTTTCGCTCACTCTCTATTTCTTCATGGTATCAAAGCCTCCATCTCATGGATCTGTCAATCGTAAAGAAGAACTGTTAATCTCATCCACAGCTTTTGCGGATCGAATAACACTTTCGCTTGAGCTTTTCGCTCACTCTCTATTTCTTCAAATGCAACAAACAATCAAGGCTTAAATAAAGAGAGAAGAAAATATTTCACTTTTAAATGCCATGATACAACTTAGCAAACCAAATAGGATGGTTTTGTAAATAAAGATCTACAAAACTACAACCAATTCTTACCATGTATTCAATTTCCTCTTTTAGATAACTATTAATGTTCATCCTCTTTTGACATCTCATTTAAATTATAACAAACCAACACACAAGCCTTTATCTTACTAGGTATGGTCGGCTCTATGGATCATTTACGTCATTGTGCTTTATCTCTTATTATAACCTAATTTATGTTTTGATAATGCATATCATGCTTAATCATTTGTATCTAAGTCCTTTTAGTATCCCTACTCGTCTTTTAATATGTATGCTAGTCATGGTCTTGCATCTCCTAACTGGAGCCTCTATCGTTCGCCTTTTTATGTGTCCATACCATTTCTAGCGTGTCCTCCCTCAAATTTTATTCGGTAGCGTGTCTTCCTCATTTATATTGAATAATGGTTAACAACTGCAACTAACATTCAAGGCTTAAATATTTCACCCTTAAATGCCATGATAAAACTTGGCAAATGAAATATGATTGTTTTGTAGATAAAGATCTGCAAAATGACAACCAATTCTTACCATGTATTCAATTTCCTCCTTTAGATAACTAATACGTGACATTTTCGACTCCCACTTATAATTTAACATTCACCCATTTTTGACATCTCATTTATGTTATAATACACCAACACACAAGCCTTTATACTACTAGGTGTGGTCGGCTATATGGATCCATCTACGCCATTCTGCTCTATCTCCTATTAAAACCTCATTTATATTTAGATAATAAATATCATACTTAATCGTTTGTATCCAAGTATTTTTACTTTTTAGTATCCTTCTTCGTCTTTTAATATGGGTCTTAGTCACGGTCTTGCATCTCCTAAGTGGAGCATCTACCGGTCGCTTTTTTATGTGTCCATACCATCTCAGCCATGTCTCGTCCAATTTTTCTTCGGTAGCATGTCTCCCTCATTTATATTATAATCGGATATCAAAATGTAATTTGTTCAACATCATCCCAAGTTTGGAAATGTAGCAATAAATAGTAAATAAGCCTACTAGTTTTTCGTGTTGCTGCTAGGGGTGTAAGTAAATTGAGCCGGCTCAAAATATTCAATTAGATTTTGAATCGAATTCAAACATGTTCAAGTGTTTTTAAGTCTAAATTATTTAGTTCGATGGTACATAAGTTTTAATGTTTTATTAATATAGTATAATTATATGATAAATAAAAATATTTCGAGTTTTTTGAGTCATTATTTTCAAACAATAGTTCAAAAACATACTCGAATATTTCTACCTTAGCTCGAACTTGAGCTCTAATTCGAGCCAATATTTTTAACCATTTGACTTCAAATCGTGCTCGAAGTTGAAATATACTTATTTGAGATTGAATTCAAGTTTTAAATGTTTCTTAATATTCAGATCGATTCGATTCTTTACACCTAGTTGTTACGACTATGAGGATGGTCAATGTAGCTACTTCGCACAACCATCTTGTTTAATTAAGCATTGTGCCAAGCTAAACAGCTAGACACCCAATACTTAAGTTTCTTTACTAGTTAAGTGGTGTTCCAATTAATTGAAACGCTAACTCATTCAACTACGATAACGGAAACCCATACCGCAACTAAAACTTCTAATTAATGGAACGAACCCCTAGTAGATATTACCAAAACCATAACTATGTACTTCTTAGAGAAAGCTTTACCCAAAAAAAGAGAGGAATACAATTCGTTTTTAAGCATGGACTACAGATCGAATAACCTATACCAACTTGCACTAATGATCCAAGTTTTATGAGGGATTCATCTAACATGCGGTAGAGCCAGGACCCGAGTTTAGGGAGGAAAACATTTTTAATCAACCTTTTCATAATCTTGAGGAAGTGCAACAAGACAATATTAAATTAAAGTTGGAAGGTTTTCTTAGAAAAGTAATAAGTAACTTCCAAGCCAGTGGGGGCAGTAGCCCACCCTGGCTTACATGTTCTGTTCTAAACCAAAGGACATCATCAATTCACATTTTTCATGAAAATAAAATTTGAAAGCCTTGAGCAGGAAAAATGCCTTGACACATTATGAGGGTTCTAGATAATTCAAACACTTCAGATTGCGAAATATACACGCAATGGAAGTCAAGAGAAAGTTGAACTCTCGATAAACAGAACAGAAATTTCACTTTTCTGTGTTTCTGTGCAATGGCAGAATCAGCTTGCTTCATAGAAGATATATGAAGTATTAGATAAAAATTATAAATTTTTGGCAATCATGTAAATTTGTGTTCAACACAACAATCCATCATAAAGTTAAGACGGCATTGGTTGACGTTTCTACAAATCATGCCCAAACAAGCATCTATTTCAGAGCAATGCATTTCAGAAGAAATGTGTCATTCCGTTTTTTGGTCTTTAACATTGGATTTTCTCTCAGCCAACACATACCTGTCCCTCATGAGATATCTCTGTCATCATAAAAATGTAAGTAATTAAAACAGCAAATTTCGTGAAGATAGTAGTTAATAAAGTGGCTTGCTTCATGATTTTCTGTAACTTTCTCCAAGTTTAAATGCTTCTAGCCCGTTAATGAAGTGCTCCTCTTGAAGAAATTTGACAATAGCCACATACTGTAAGTACATTGCAATCTTTATAGCCAAGATAGCAAAATCATGGGATCGTATCATTGCTATTGATACCAATGAAGAACGGGGGGAGCAATACAATATAAAAAATGCAAGACTATAGATGCTTTATTAGTCAATTTTTACAAAAAGAATACCTTTAGCGTCCTAAGCTGCATTAAGTGGCCAACAATGTCCATCAGACGAAGAAGCACGTGCTTTGGCATCTTACCATAAATATCTTCCTGCAGCATAAGCAAAAAAGATAATTTCTCCCAAACAAAGCCTAATGGAAGCACAAATTCACAGGATTATAATGTAAGCAATTAGGTACAACAACTAATATGAACCAAGAAGACATTTGCAAGCCATTAAGTACCGTCAATCTAGCAATTTTGGCGAGCATCAGCTTTATTTCACGCGGAAGCCTCCTTTTGACTGCCTGAGAAGAATTATCAGGATCATGGACTTCTTTTGCCGGTGGTTGGACTGTTGATTTTCCAAAGCATACAAGAAAAAGTTAAATATTCTGGCCAAGTTAGGGGTCAAGGAGGAAAAAACAGAATAACAAGTGAAGTAATCAAATACATTCGTCAACTATCTTTTTCAACTCTACAATGGCCTCATCAAGCAGATCATTTTTTGCATCGAAATCAGATCCTTCTATTCCCGGTATGAAGGGTACATTCTGCAAGTCAATATTCTTGCCCTGCCTGATAGCATACAGTTCTGCAGGATCCTGTGCACTAGTTGTACTGTCAATTTTATTCTTCGATGGAAATGAAACCGCTGAAGCATTTGACGGAAAGGCCTGAACTTTTACATCTGTCACAGCCGCTTTGAGTGACTGACTTCTTGGGTTTTTATTCATTGATGATGACTCTTTTCTACCTTTGACACCCAATTTCACTTGTTTATTCCCGCCATTTCCATCATCACTTCCGCCATGACCTTTTGCCAAATCTTTGTGCCTCCTCTTTCTTGGCTGCTGGTTATGTGATATGGTGGGCTCACTACATTAAATCAAGGGTAAACAATTACTTAATCGTATAAGTGGTCTGAAACAGGGAAACTTAGAAGACCGACTTTCACATAAAGTAAAGAGTTTACAGAGTGCCTCGAAAAACTCACATGTGCTCCAATTTCCCACGATTGACGAAAAAACCATCATGTTTTGTTTCAATGGTATCGACCTTGAAATAATCATCCTGCACATATGAAACTTGTAACGACCTTAGCAAATAATGCATAAAATCTACTTTCAACTGTCCCGTAAGCTTAAGTACTGTTTCTACAGTATAACTAAAGGATTGTCGTGAAACACCTACCAACTCAGTATCATCTATGAAGGAATCGTCTGTATCATACTCATCATCATCGGGTACGTCATCTAGCATCCCATCTTCATCATCACTGCTTCCACTACCCTGTAAATTCGACAAAAGCACATGAAATGGAAACAAAAGATTACCCAGTTTACAAGGATTAATTTTTTAATTGAACATTAACATGATCAAACAAAGTATTCGTCAATTGCCAATCAAGGTTTAAATTTAGTAAATAAATTTTCACGGGCGTTACAAACATTAATTTTTTTACAGAAATCTATCTTAATGATATGAAAGAAATCATTAACCACGTAATGATTAACCACGTAAATTAAAGCAAAATAACCACGTAAATAATTAAAGCAAAATAACCCAGTTAGCAAAGACTGATTTCAATGAACTTGCATCACTGATACTGCATCCATATCAACAATGCAAGCAAGATCTTTCTTTGTTTCGAATGTGGAAAAAAAAACTTTATCTTTACCATGTACCTCGCATTAGCATAAATCGTTCAAAAAACACACATGCATCAAACAAAAGCACCGCCAAAATAAAAACCATGACGCGATGCCATTGAATTAACATGAAATCGTCCAAAATAGTTCCACATACCGCATACATGCGCTCGATTCTCTCAATCACATTGTTCAAACGGCTGGACCCAACCTGCCGCGTTGAGTCGTTCGCCTCTTGCTTCGGCTTCGGCAAAGCCGAAGCCATTGACGCCATTGATATAAGCGGAGGCTGTGGTTTCACCAGAGGACCAGTAACTGATGTGACAGCCTCACCTGAGTTGCTGGAGTTGGCCTCTTTCTGAAGCTGTTTCCAGGAAACGACCGTCGTTTCTCCAGGAACCAGCTCTACTCTGAAGCGGATGCGGTCGCCGGATGACTCAACTGTTGCAGCCGCTTTCGGGCGGCGGCCTGGTTCCGATGCAGAGCCTCCACCGCTTTGTTCCATAGGTGGAATTCGGTTAGGTGACGAAAGGGTGCAGTGAAAAGTGAGGGAGAGGGAAACGACTGCGTGCGTTTCTAATATGTAACGGCTGCAAAGGAAAAACTAAAATATTATTAGTTTTTAAAATTTTCAACCCAATTTCACCAAATAATAAAGAGGGAATCAAAAAAAGGTGTGGATTCTTGTAATCCAACAGGAATGCATCATTAATACCAACATTCAGTTGGATTCTATTCAGGCATCTTACATCTATACATACACAATATATATATATATATGATTAAGTTTTTTTAAACAAAGTTCATCCAACCAAACATTTATTCAAAAGAGTATGGTCTCTTGTGAGACAGGTCTCCCGAATCTTTATCTGTGAGATGGGTCAACCCTACCGATATTCACAATAAAAATTAATACCCTTAGCATAAAAAGTAATATTTTTTCATGGATGACTCAAGTAAGAGATTCGTCTCACAAAATACGATCCGTGAGACCGTCTCACACAAGCTTTTGTCTATTTAAAAATATAAAATACTTTTAAAAAATAAAATGAAACAAATTCTCATCAAATGAAGCATAGTATTTATTATTGAATAAATCATCATCTGACTAATGAAGAAATTACTTTTTTTGCATAAATCTCCAATCAAGATTATTTGACCAAATCTTATAATGAACAACAAAAGTGAATTTTAGCAATCTTTGTTGTTGTATATATAATCAATGTGAAAATTAGTGATTTGATGCATATAATCTAGTCTCTTCTTTCTACCTTTTTTTTAAAAAAAATATTATTTTGATTGTTTTGGATTCTTCACAAAAGTATCAAAACAGTAAGTTTTTTTCCCTCTATAATTTAATATATGCTTCGTTTTTAATTTTGCTTTTTTTTTTACTTTGCGTTTCTTTACGATTAAATTTTATAGTCAATATTTTTTTTTCTATAATCTAAAATCTAATCTCTTGACCATTTTTATTTTTTTAAAAAAAATAATAAAATTATATTCTCTAAATAATTAAGTTTTTCTTATAAATTAGTTTGAAGTTTTATCGTGCTCCTCAACTACTTCAAACACACAACGTCATATATATATCATATATGGCCAATTTGGTCACCAAAAGCATTTAATCTAACGATATTCATTTAAAGTAAATAATAAAAATAATCGAATATTCTGAATTTGTAAAAAAAAAATTACAACTTATATCTTTTAGCAATTTTTACAAATATTATTTTTGAATCATAAATATATTCTCTACACATAATTATATTTTGAAGAAAAAAATTAGCGTGTATATATATATATATATATAATATATATAAGCATTAATCTTTTTCGCTATTTTAACTTTTAATACAATAAATTTTTTATTGATTTTTAATTTATTCTGAAAACTATTATTGACATAAAAAAAATTATTGTGCGAGTACTTACTTATACATAGTTTTCTTTTGCTATTATTTTATTACTGCATAATAAGTTATATAAAAAGATAACACTGTGTGCCCTGAGTACTTGACATCACCATAGATTTCATGCATGCATACATTTGTTTGTTTTCAGTGTCCACATGGACCTTATTTGTTGTGTTTAAGGTTCTCTTTCTAAACAACGAACTGTTTACTGCATCTTTGTATTGTCAGAGTTGTCATATTAATGGAGTTAAAAAAAATATATAGAATAAATTGTGCAAAAATTCCCAGTAAAAAAATTATATTGGTAAATTTAATTATTAGTAAAGATTGAAACAATCAAATTTAACTCTTGACTCCACTTAAATGGATAGAAATACTAATTTTAGTTTGATAAAATTATTTAAACGGTGAAATTTGTCGAATCAAAGCAATTGGAAATAATGTTGTTTTGATAAAGGCACACCATTGAAATCCATATCAAACTATAAGTATCGGTGTGTGAGTTAGTGGAGCATGTGAACATTTGTTGATGGTCGGGTTTGATTCTCCATATCAACACCTTATTGTTCAAGCTTGTCACATATGTTGGTCTCAGATTATACATCTTGAGATACAAATATGAAAATAAAGTATAAAATTGAACACCAAGATTTAAGTGAAAATCACTAAAAATTATTATGGTGAAACCAGAGACAAGATAAAAATTATTCCACTATAATATTGTATGATGTACAACTACTCAATATGTCTTCAAAAAAATATATACTTTTTTAATACAAGAAAACAATCACTTCACAAATATAACTTACCTATTTTATCAGGTGAGGGAACTTAGGCAAATTTTGTATGTAATTTTGCGGGTCGGGATGGGACGGCCCACCATTTTGATGGGTTAGGAAATTATGAGCCCAAACTGCCTATTCTATATGACGAGATGCCTGGCTCATTTTGACATTTTTATTTACAACAGTTGATTTGTAAGTATTTTTACGCTCATTTGAGATTAATAAAATGAAATTTAAGATTGATGTGTTATTTGACTCGCCATTTTTATGTTGTGTGCACTTTACGTTATGAATAAAATCATTTTAAAATTATATATATAGTGGAATTTCAGTAGTAGAATTTGAACATAAATAAATTGAGTACAAATTTTAATTTTATACTGGTACTATTTCAACAAGTTGAAGAGAAAAAAGATTCATCATTTCACCTTATACAAGCAGGACACGAGAAAGGGTGTCATCCCTTGAACCTTGTTCAAATTTCATGTCTATATATTACATTGGTTCACTCAAAATTCACTAAGCTCGCCACTTTTGTCAGATTATTGGACTTTCCTTCCTAAAAATTCATACAAAATCCAGAAGCCATTATCACAAACCATGCAATTACAACTTTTAAGTATCAAACCCCCTTCGATCTTTCACTGATTTATCCCAGGAGCTTACTAATATCGTTTGAGTAAAATTCTGGTTTGCACTAAACACCAAGTTTTGAGCAAGGTCTTGTGCTTCCTCCAACCATCAAAGTACTTTCCAATCACCTTTTTATAGCTAGGCCTCTTCTGCATCACATCCCAATATTCGCATAAATTGGGCCTGCTATTTATGTATTTTTCTTCCAAATTCATCAGAACCAATCGACTGAGGATAGGAATAAACGCAACATCTGCCAATGTAAACTCTTCTCCAACCAGATACGCCGTTTCATTAAGTTTGAGCTCTGCTTCATCAAGAATTCTTTCAAGATGTTCTTCACTTGATCTCACTACTTCCGACTCTTTCAGTTTATCTTCCGTTCTGTATTCCTCTTTAAGCTTACGATGATATGCACTGGCTAATTCAGGGCACTCGGCCATCCTAGCTATGATCACGCTCCTCAGGAATCTCGAAACAGGGAGGCGATGCTTTGGGGGAAGGTGGGAGAGGGTGAAGAACTTGGGATTCCACTCTTGTAATTTATGAATCCAATCAACAACTTCTCTGCTGCTAAGAGTTGTGTCATCACCACCAGAAGAGACCATTGCTATTTTTTCGATATACCTGTAAAAAAATGGGGAAAAAAAAAAGAAACGGATAAAATGAATTTGCACCGTAAAGGGTTGATCAAGAAACTAAAGGACGAAGGTAGATGAGACATACAGGATGATCTCTACAGTATTGTACAAAATGTGTGAACCATTTTGGAAGACTGGAAGTTTGCCACTTGGGTTCATCCTGAAAAAACCGGAATCAAAATTCTTGCCCGTGATGGGATTAACATGGGACGATGTGTAGTCAATAATCTTCTCTTCTAACGCAAGCCTGACTCTTTGGCTGTTCAATGAATAAGGATGATGATACAGCTGCATGATGTGATAAATTACACTTTGTGCACTCTATTATTCAGTATTCGTGGAATGGTTCACGAAAAAGACTCGCCTCAATTTGAGATGAAGCACCTGCACTCAGTAATGGCAAGTCATTTGTGTAAAACTGCACAAGATAAAAGGCTCAAATCAATTCTTCTTTCTCATGTTAGCTACAAAGCATTATTTCTCATGGAATCTTCAACCATGGAGTGAAACTGTTCACAAATCATTATGAATCAACTTCGTATTTATCTTGGTCCTACATGAAAAGGCCGCAATAGTTCTATTTTCTAGAATTTATGGCCACATATCCTTGTTATATCAACTGGAAATTAAAGCTACAGTTAAGGTATGCAGTAAGCTTGCTGGCCGACTCAGCACACAAAGGCAAAACTAGTGTGGAAGCAGAAGGTAACATATGTTCATATGAGGCAGATCAGTACAGTGAAATAGGTCGCTGAACATATTCACAAAAACACACACGTAGGGACTCATTTATTGTATTAAAGATGAAGAAATTACAGTACCTAACTGGAAAGGAAAATGAAAAGAAAGAGAAACAACTTTTCTCGGCCCCAAAGGAAGTTATTTCCGTCTGTTCATAATGCATTTGGTTATACATAATCATCCAGATGTTTAGGATACTTCTATTACGTTCACAGGCACAAAGCCTGCTACCGCTACGTCAATACTCCTTAACGCTAGATGACCGACGTGCCATAGGTACGTAGCCTACTAAAATAAATGAGTTTTGCCACACCCAAGTCGCTCTTTCTGAGATTCTGGTCCTCCAGTTAGAGCAAAACGCATCTCCGTAACACCAATCAGTTGCATCATAATAATGCATAACCACATCAACCAAGTAACGACTTTGAAAGGAATAGGTAGCAAAACCAGACTCTATCTAAATTCTCGGTTCACTCATATATTCCTATTTAACAAGCATAATAGGATAATGAAAATAAATATAAAAAGCATAACTAATGTACTGAACAAGTCGCATCTTTAATTCGAAGCCCCCAAAACTGACGACAAATACACAAACAACAAACTATATTGCTTAACAAACCACTTAATTCACTACCAAGACAGAGGTCAGCGGTCAGCCAGGTTTCGAGTATATCCAAAGAGATAAAAATAAATGAAATGAAAGTTTCGCGGTTCAGTTAAATTATATTAGTAAGTCAAGTATAATCCACACGATTCGTAACAAAATATAAACACAACAGTAACTAACTGAAACTCACCAAAAAAACAAGATAGCTAAAAATCACACTCTGCAAGATTCCAGAGAAAAAGATAAAAACTTTGGGACAACACGAAAACTGGGATACGGATGGCCTCCAGGAAAAAAGACCCTCTTCAGAAAATTATAGGTTTATTTTGTAGATATTTGAGGTGCAAACGAAATCGGAATTAAAAAGATAGTGTTTTTACATGAACACTTGATCAATCAAAAAGCTGAAGGACTTTGCAACACGCTTAAAGGGATATAAAAAAAATTAAAAAAAGAATTGGAAAAATTATGACAACGCAGGGCGACAGTGTCTTGTGAAGAGGAAAGGTACGAGAAGTAAACTGTTACTCTTTGATTGATTCTTTATTTCTTGAACCAATAATTTTCTTAATAAAAAAAACAATAATTTCCCACCAATTTTATATTGAAGTTGAAACTTTTTTTAAGGAAATTAATCAATAAAGTTGCTTGTTATTGCATTCCCCTATAGGACAATAATAATTTTAAAAAAGCAATAAAAATTGAAATCGGGTTTAAAATATTGTAACAAGAGAACATTTGTTTATTATTATCACAAGAACTTTTATAAGATGGATCAGTTCATAAAAAATTAAATATTTAATATTAAAAATATTTTTTTCTTTATAAATATGAACGGTTGAACTGTCTCACCGAGATCGTCTCAACTCCAGTAGAATTTGCCTGCTTAATGTTAGCATTATAAGTAGCAAACCAGTAACGAACCAATTAAAAGTTGCTACATTTTGTGCACGTTCTAGTTTCTACATCCATTATTACTCGCCAATGCAGGGGTTGGGGTGTTGGTTTGGGCGATACGTGATTTGAAATATAATAATTTAAAACTAGTACATCGATACATACAATACGTATTTGTATAATTTTTCTTAACTAATTTGATTGTTTGTGTATTTTTTTAAATTAATTTGATTATACTCAAATATGAATAACATTATAATTGTAAAAATTAATGAGACATACGATAATTTAGAATAATAAAATAAAATAATTAAAATTAATGAGATCATACTACAATTAATGAGATCATACTACAATTTGAAATTATAAAAAATTTAGATAAGAACATATTATAATTTAAAATAATAAAATGAAAAAAAAAAACTAGAACAAAACATCAGATTTGTCCTATTATCGATATTCTTAATAATAGCATTAGATCAGATGAGATCTTTTAAAATAATTCATCAACTGATTAAATTTGTGCGGCGTACATCTCTCTCTCTTTTATAAAGAGAATGACAAACATGATTCCTCATCCACAAGTCACTGGTGCACATAAGAGCCCATTTGCCTCCGAACCAACATTTCAACTATACTCTACATATAATAACAAGAAGCCATGGCTGCAGCTTCAATAAACATGGTTTCCACAGGCTTCTCCATGCTTGGATGGAGTAATGGCCAAAAATACCTCAGGAAAAGAAGCTTGTTTTCAATCTCAGCTCAACAAGTAGAAGTACAAGAAGAAGAAGAAAAAGAAAAGGATCGCATGAACCAGAAACAACAGGCAGAAACAATGAAGCCACTGAGGCCGGTAGAGCGGCAATTGAATGTGAAGAGTAAGAACATGGAGAGGGAATATGGAGGGCAGTGGCTGAGCAGCACCACACGGCATGTTAGGATATATGCAGCCTATATTGATCCCGAAACGTGGGCATTCGATCAAACGCAGATCGATAAGCTTACCCTTCTTCTTGATCCAACTGATGAGTTTGTGTGGACGGATGAGACTTGTAACAAAGTTTATTCTTATTTCCAGGAGCTTATCGATCATTATGAGGTAACTCAATCCTTCTCCGTGTTTCTTTTTTTAGCCCTCAGCAATCGGTTTCCAAATAACTGAAAGCTCAAGATAAAGGAAGAAAACATGGGTGTTCTAACACAAATTGGATACAGAAACACTACATAATGCAAATACCTATTGTTAACATAGTAATGCTACAATGCAACAGGGAGCTCCATTGACAGAATACACACTACGCCTGATTGGTTCGGACATTGAGCACTACATCAGAAAAATGCTTTATAAAGGAGAAATTCAATACAACATGGATGCCAAGGTCTTGAATTTCAGTATGGGAAAACCACGGGTGGGATTCAATTACGATGGACAGCTTCAAGATGTGTAACAGTGGAAGTTTAGTACATAAAGATTCAAAGATAGAGAAATTTATATGCCACGAAAAAAGGAAATCATATCATCCAATATTTATACACTAGCGTTTTTTTTTCCAGCATTTTGTTCCTCAAAAGTAAACTTCTAAAGCTAACCAGAGCCCGCAAATTCTAATAGTTGAACTAGTAGCATGTCACGATGGATAACCTTGATTTCAAAATCTTGAGCCACAAACATCCCATGTTTTAAATTTTCCTTCTCCTTTTTGGGGAAAATCCAGGATGGCGAACTTCTGGACTTATAGCCAGGCATTCTGCATCCATCCAAGGTTCAAATGATCCTTCCTGCAGAAATTTCTGGTTTCACAAGGGCAACAAAATTTTTATCAAGAGACAGAACCTTGTAACAGATAATTAAAACATCCATAGGTCCAGTGCATGCTTGATTCTAGAATATTTTCATAAGATATTCCGCAAGTCACGCTCATAAATTCTTTCACCGTCTAGCCATGAATTTGAGATGCCATCTTGATTAACGATGTATATCCTTTCACTTTATTTATATTAATCCTTTTGTTTAACAATTAGGTTTTCTTAAAAATTGTTAAGCTGGTGAAAACAAATATCCAAAACAAGACGAGTTAAAAAGAAAAGAGGCAAGTAGATTATCGAGGTACCGGAGTGTCGGTTTCTGTAAGCCATTTTGACTTTAATACATTGTTCAAGAAAGGGTACGTGGCTTTTGACTTTTGACAAGGGCGGACTAGCTGTGGCGGAGGAATGGACAAGGCAAAAGAGGGGCATTGAAATGCAATTGGCAGGGTTTTTGAGTTGAGTAGCTGAATCAGAGGAATCATAGAATTCAAGATTAGGAAAAAGAAACTAAGGGATTGCAAGATGAAATTAAGTACCAGAATAGTTCATCGCACCTAAATGAGTATGTCAATAGATTTGGTTAACAATAAAGGAAATTGACACATAATAAACATCAGCATTTTCAAAACCAAAAAAACATTTTTTATCACAAAAATTCTATTTTATTTTGATATGCACGAGGTTTTGTTTCAAAGTTTTGACTTTTGAGTCACCTACTTACCAAACTGAGTTCAACCCAAAACTTCCATAAACACACCTCGACCTCCGGGTTCCAACATTGGAAAAAAGAGAACATAAACTACAGATGCCCACATGCTTCTTTTCAACCAAAAACCTCTGCATCTTATTTTGCATTATAATAGATAGGTGGACCAAAGAGAGAATTTGATTTACTTGATTTTATTCACCAACCACGGAAATAATTGCATTTTGTTAAAAAAACCATGTGACACGGTAGAAATAAACTCTGACAACAGCAACCATAGACAAATCTTGAAAACCATCAGATGGAACAAGACTCTGACCTGAAGCCAGAAGAAGAACCCACGTATGAGGTTCAAACATTTTGGTCCATCATCTTGGAATTTTAAGAGCTGTTTTCGCAGACCTGTATTCAATAAATGTTTCAATTTTAAGAGGCAATTTTTCCAAGAAGAACATAAGCCAATAGTGAATAAATTCATAAACAGATGGAAACAATCAAATAAAAACAACTTGAAATTGAAGCCAGCAATTTGGATCACAAACCACAAAAAGTCAATGAAATCAGCAGGACGAGATGTCTGGTGGCCACCGTAATTCACAGAATAATGATTTTATTGTGGTGTTAAACTTAATTTTTGCGGCAGTTAATAAAACTGTTAATAACTCTAACAGACATGAAGTACTACTTAATCATTTAACATGAATTGGAATGTGAATAATCTGAGATTATATCAAATTCTTGTTTCATTTTTTTGATCTTTTCATTCTGCTTTTTCAATTTGAGAACATAGTGAAACAAGAACCTTTTCTAACTTCATCTATTGTATCAGCAGGGATGTAAACAAACCATGCCGCTCGCGAGCTACTCGGAGCTCGGCTCGGTAAAAAGATCATTCAAAATTGTTCGTTAAGTTTTTCGAGCTCGGCTTGAGCTCGAACTCGAATAGTTTTATCGAACCGAGCCCGAGCTTATGGATATTTAGCTCCCGAGCTCGAACTCTGCTCATTTGCGGGGCTAGATTGTTGGGCTTTGAGTGTACAATTGTCCCACATTGGTTAAGTTAGTGAAATGGAGGATGGTTGAAAATTATATAAAGAGAAGCATATAACTCACATTCTTATATTTTAGACGGCATTTTGTCTAAGAAAATTCCACGAGCTTGAGTCAAAATTGTTAAACATGATAAACGAGCTGAACTCGAGCCTATATTTACTTTAAAAGAGCCGAACAGCCGAACTCGAGCCTGCTACTGTTCGGCTCAGCTCGACTCGTTTACATCGTGAATTAATAATATTGTTGATTTTGATGCAACACAAATGAGAAATCTCAGAAGTGCAATATAAAGCTCTATTTACACTACAGGATGAACAAGAAAATCTCTATACAAAAGTCCCCAGTCATTAAAATTCTTAACAAAAGTGAATTCCAATAAAAAGTAAAGCATAAATGCAACCCACAGAACAACGAGCAAGGGTTAAGAGTCATAAGAGAAGTTCCATCGATGACCAAAGTTTCTAATTCAATTATCATTAACAGAGTTTCTTTTATTTGTCAATTTTATGTTGTCTCTCACTGTAAATAACCAGTAATAAGTTTGGAGCTAAATATCACATAAGTAGGTGATCTGGATCAAAAGATCTTCAAATCTTTTTACTGTCCTGGTACGAATAGAATGTTTGAGACCAAAACATTGTGGTATAAAGTAAAAAGATAGGCCTGCTTAAGTGCTGACCAAGAATTTCGATTAAATTAATTATGAGAACCAGAGAATGAGGAATTGATTATATTAATTATGAGACCAGAATGGGGAAGATCATCGTAAGGAATGGCAAGATAAACTGCTTTACCTAATCCAAAGGATGGATCCAAAACTTAATCCTTCCACGAATTTTCGAGATTTTCATAAGATTACATTCTTAATTTGAAATTAATTACTCAATCAGTCGAAAATCAAATATCCTCTTCAACTTTCTTCAAACACAATAACTTCAAGACAAAACTCACATGCATAGAAATTAAAGTGATCATCAAACATGAAAAATTAAGAAGACATGGTAATGTCAACCAGAGTTAAAAATCATGAACTGACTTGGAAAGCAATCCATATAGGATTTTCCCACTTTTGCTGTTGAACATGACCTTTCCCTCCCTCCACGCAAGTCCATATGGCGATCTTCTGGTTTGCGGATTTTAATGTCTTGCAATAGCTTTTTATGCTCCTCTTTGTCGTATGGTTTTCTAAGAACAGTGACTAATTCTTCCCTAAACCTAGACTGCATGGTTTGACCATTGAAGTTCCGGAATATGTCCTTATTCATCTGCATAATAGAGATCACGACACATAAAAGTGGTACAGATAATTAAATAGAAAAAGAGGGTTGGTGGAAGTGTGCTGCACTAAAAAATCAACATACATGTTCACTAACTTTGATTGAAGCATTCACGGAAGGTTACGAATTTCTTACCTTGTCGAATGCAGCTACATCTAGGACTTCCACGTCAGAAGAGTGTTCATCATCCGAATTCTCTTTCTCCTGATTATTCTCCATATCATTCTTCTCAAACACCACCGTACCACCCCCGAAAGTGCACACAAAGTAATCATCAATAACTTTGGAACTTTGAAGGAAAGTAAGATAGTCCAAATCTGGCACCATTTCACTAGTTGAGTGTTTTTCTGTCTCTACCTTCTGGTTCTTGACCTCTTTCTTTGATTTTCTTGGGGTAAAGTTCTTGTTCGTCTCAACTGAAGTAGATCTCATTAAATGGTTGTGCTGATTTTCTATACGAGGCATCTGACTTGGAAGTTCATAATCTTGTTTTATGTCACTGCTCAATCTCCTGTTAGGTTCGGAATCACACTCCTCATCTAAACTAATTTCTCTTTCATATTTAATGACCCCTGGTGAACCAGCTCTCCCAAATTGAAATATATAAGACTTTTCATGTTCCTTCAAATTTTCTAAAAACAGTTCATATTGAGGGTCATTCTCCTCCTCAATGTAGCAATCATTTTCATTTCCAATGACATGGTTGCTCTTCTCTTTTTGCTTCTTAACTGGTCCAAACTTTTTGTCCAAGGTCAGAATGCTCAATAGAAAGGACGCGTAGTCCGTGTCCACCTCATGAGTTTCCTCCATAAGTCTTTTGAATTCAAATAATTCATTACCAAACAGTGCGCCTCCTTCCCTGGCAAGTACAACATCATGATACATATCATGGTCAACTAAATTCTCCAGTGCAACAAACTTCTCTTGTTTTCGAACCATTTGATTAAAAGTCTCTACTTTTCTCCTCCCTTTTCTAGCTGAGGCTGTTCTCTTCCCATTTAGCGCCTCAAATAATCAACTATTAATCACATGCCGCATAAATAAGGAAAGGAAAAATCCAATCTTGAAACCGGAAAAAATATAATTGCATATGAAAAACAAAAGTTGGAAAATTGGTATGAATTATTCAAGTAGCACATCTATTCTTGCCCAAATTACAGAATTGCAGAAAAAATCTTATTGTAACTGCTTTCTAACGTTCAAAACGAGACAGTAGCATGCAATTCATTTATGATCATTTAAACGTTCAGCGAGTCATAATCCCCAGCCACGCAACAGATAAAAGAAGCAAGAATCAAATCGTTTAGCGCGCCAAGAATTAACACCGTGTAACTTTAAAACATTTCTCTGCCACGAACAAACAAAACCAGATTCCAAAATCATTAATAAATTCCTACCTCAACTTCTTCATCACACTATCACTCAAAGCCCAGATTTTGCAACTCAATGGATCACAAAAAGCAAGTAAAAAGGGGAAATTATGTGAATGGTCGTTCGGATTGAACTGACGAATTAACCCCTTCGCGGTGAAGAGAATCCGTGGCGCGAATTCTCCGAGAAAACGACGGCGTTCGGTGCTGCTTGTGCCTGTAGCTGGTATATGAGAGGGCGGGTGTCAATTCGGAGTTTCGATAATTTTAATTATTTTTTTAAATAACATTTTCGTGAATTTGATATAAATTTTTTTTTATCGATTTTTACATAATCTCACAATGCAAACATATTTAAATGGATTTCTGTATATTTTTTACAATATTTTCATAAATTTTATAAAATTTATAGATTTTATATTTAATTATAATATATTATTTTTTATTAATTTTTTTGAATTAATAATTAATTTACAAAAATAATATATTTAATTTGAAATAATTTTTTAAAATTTATATTAGTAAAAAAATTTATTTATTTAAAATTAATTATTTAATCTTTAAATATATATTTATATATATGACTTTATCTGTATGTTTTTAAATTTTTTAAAATACATCAATATTTTAATTTGAAACTTGTATTTGAATTGATAATATCATGTATATATCATTTTAGGAAAATAATTTTTTTTATCAAAATATGATAATTTAATGATTAATTTAAAATTTTTTAAAATCAATTTTTAGTAAAAAAAATTTAATTTTATTTATTAAGAAAATACTTATACTTTAATTTTATTGGATTTTATGAACCAATAAAATTTTATGATTTTATTATATCGAGTATAATAATTTTATTAAAAAAAACTCATAATTATAATTTTAAACTTTGTATAATTTCAAAATTAGAAATAAAAAAATAAAGAAATAAAATATAATTATAAAAAACATCAATTATATAATAAAATTTATTTAAAAAGTATAGCTTAAAATATTAATTTTTATTTTTATTTTTTTATCATGTTTGTTGAGAAGTTATTCAATTATTAAAAATCAACCGACATTATTTTTTTATGATCTTTTATTAATATTGTTATTATATATTACATTCATTTGTATAAATCATAAAGAAAAATCATGAAATAATTTTATACTTCAAAATTTCTAATGATAATAAAATAAAAATTAATAAATAAACACTCAACCAAAAAATAAAATTTGAAAAGAAATATATATATTTATATATATATTGAAAATTAAATAATAATAGAGATAGATACAAAGAGAGAAGATGAGATGAAAGAAGATGAGAGAAGAAAACTGGTGGTATGAGTTAGAAATTTTAAAAATTAATCTAAATATTTGGGTTGAACTAAAGACAATTTTTTTAAAAAAAATTTATAGTTGTATCTTATGTTTAACTATTTGTATATTGGCAAAAACTTGTGTGAGATGGTCTCACGTGTCGTATTTTGTGAGACGTATATCTTTTTTGGGTTATCCATGAAAAAGTATTACTTTTTATGCTAAGAGTATTGTTTTTTATTATGAATATCATTAGGATTGACCATCTCACAGATAAATATTCGTGAAACCGTCTCACAAGAGACCTATTCTTGTATGTTAATGAATTCAATGAAATTATTAAAAGAATATTAAATATTTGAATATCTCTAAAGTTTTAAAAATCGATGTTGAATACACTTTATAAAGCTCAATGAAAATTTATTTTGAATAATACCAGATTTCTATAGAGTATGCAAAAGTCTTAATTGAATAATTCGAGACTTTTAAAATCTACAAAAATCATTAAATCTTCTACATTGAATATACCTCTTAAAACTCAGGGGGTTTTTTATATTACATAATACAAAAAAATAATAGAATTTACTAAAATATCAAATAATTTATCTTAAAAACAATTTAAATAAACCGGGAATATTTATAAAAATATTTATTATAAGTAACATAAAATAAAATAATATTTTTACTGTCTTACTATTTAATTAAAAATATGCACCACTAAAAAAATATTATTAATTAATTTGATGAAACAATAATGAAATTACGATAATACTCATTATTTGCCTCAAACAAACAAAAAATAAATGATGCTAATAAGTAGTTTCACACTTATTATCTTAAAAAAATTTAAAAAAATTTCAATCTTGTATTTATCTATATTTTGTTATAAATTGTTTCATAGGCTTTTCTTCGGATTCGTGATTTTGTGATAAAAAAATATATAAATACTTATAGAATAACTTATTATCCCAATTGTATCTATTATTACTGTTGTAATATTTGGGGTCCTTAAGAGTTATCATAGAGTTATGCTAATTATTTTTTACAAAAAAATCTCTCAAATTATAAAAGTATTTTTATCATTTAATAAAAAATAACGTAAAAATATAGTTTTAATAAGTTTATAATTTATCTTTCAGAAACATATCCCAAATTTCTAATATTACTAAAAATATTTATTTATCATTACCTAATATAGGATATATTATCTTTAACACTAATAATGATTAATAAAACAAATCAAAAAATTAAAAACAAATAATTCAATTGAAAACTAGCACAAATAAGATAAGTTCAATAAGTCAATAACTAGTACAGTGTTCACAAAATCATTTGTAGTTTACGAGAAAACATGAAATATGATAAAAATTTGTCTGAAACCAAAATATTCCTCACAGCAATAACAGAATTAACAAGCAGCAAACCAGCAAGGCATACTCCACAAAGGCTGCTGATCCAGATGTATCAACGTAAAGCTGGATCCACTCCAAGGCACTCACTGTCTTCCCAAGGCTTGAACGATCCTTGTTTCGTCAAATTCTGATGAAGACATACAAGGTTCTTGAGTTCGAAATTCGAGAAATAGGAAATCAAAATGGGAAAAGGCAAGATATAACATGAAATAATAAAAGAATATGCAACAGTCTGAGGAAAAATGTGAATCATAATATACACAAACATTAATTCATCTTTAAATCAAATCAAACTGCTAAAATGTGTCCTCCTTCACAAAATAGACTTTCTACAAAAGCCGCTTAATTGGTTTCTTGATATTTTGATAAGGAAGTTGTTAGGCTATAAACCCAATAAAAGTACCATCCCGAAAGATTTGTTTATTAGGTGGTGTAATTTTTCGGGTTTATAAGCTACTCTTTATTAGTTTTAATGTTCGATGTGAGACATTTGTAACATAGCCGACCTTTTGAGAAGCCCATGTCCACGCCGCCGCTCTAGACGGCTTTCACTCACTTTTCAGTATTCAGTGCATGTATCATGCACTAAGTTCAGCCTATAATTTATTTTTATCGACACTAATATGATCTGATGCTAGACCTTTTTCTAAGTCGATCTTTCAGCAACACCAACTCTCAACTAGAGCACTATGTTAATTTATAAACTCAAGAGGATATCATTCCAAAAGGATTCTCAATTGGGTTTTGTAACCTTCCTGAGTTTATAAGCTACTATTTATTAGTTTTAAAGACATTTGTAAAAGAAGGTCCTTATCAAAGGTGTTACCGCGTATTGAGAAATCTAAGGAGTTAACCCATGGAGTGTATCATGTCACCGATCTTCATTCTCTTCGAAACATAATTTTGAAAGTGTGCAAGATCATAACAAAACTCAACCAAAAATAAACAAGAAATGATTTTACAAAAACAAAAATAGCTTTTATTTTCAATGTATGTTGACAAATAAGTGATCAAGTATTATGAAAATCAAATGAAGATCCTTAAAAACCTTAATACAATGAGTTGTGGGAACATCGAGATTTGTTAACCACGGGAAGTCAAGCAAGAATGTCATTAGAAGATTCACTAACCTCAAGCCAAAAGAAAAATCCACGTAAAATGGCCAAGCATTTTCCCTTTTCGTATCGGTGTGCAGCGAGTTTTTTCACAAGGTCTTCATGCAATAAAAATATGAATGACTTGTTAGTCTCAAAAGATCCGTATAAATTGCATTTATTAAGCATTAGCACAGAAATTAAACAACAAAGGTAATAATAAACTTAGTGCTACAATAATTGAGGAACAAGTAAAACAAAAGAATCCAACATATAAAAGGATAAAATCCTTGACATCATAATTTATTGTTTTTTCGCTTCATTGGAATTTTTAAACTATATATAATTGTGTGATTATTTGCTTTGCTCTAGCATATAAGGTCGCAAACTGACCTGGATGGAACTTGACATATGATCCGGCCATGAATGCTTCCCGAAGCCTGTTGCTCTCCTGTTTGTCATATGGTTTCCGGAGAACATTCATGACCTGTCTCCTAAACTCAAATTGCGGACTTGTCCTTTCAGGTAACTTGATGTTATCATCTTCCATCACCTGATTAATCATATCAATATGGAATCAAAATTATAATTTTTTCTGCAAGATTTATCATAAAAGCAAAGACGGTATACGCTTTTGTGAAATTTCTTTGAAGTCACAAATGGGCCTGGGTTTCCAGTCCTGTAAACTGATGCACTGTCTAGGATTTCAACATCAGAATCACTGCCATCCGTGATGACTCTTTCTTTCATGAACATGCTATGGCTTTGTTTCGGACGAGGTTGATCAATACAATTTTTTGTCACCTGATTTTTACTTGAACAAAGCTTGTGAAACAGAAGTTTGTTTTCTATCCGAGCCACGTCATTTCTGCTAGCTGCATCATCTACTTTAATCTCATGACTTCCACGGACCACTTTTCTTAATTTTCTATGTTCCTGCACCTTGTGTTTCTTACCTGGTTGAGTTAGATCAGCGTCCTCATGCTGATGTTCTTCCAGATTCTTCTCTGGACTAGGCTTCGGATACAAAGGCTCATTGTCTCTGTAGTGCACGGCCTTTCTGTTGCCCACACAGTCATCCGTAACCACATTCTTCTCCTTCTTCACTTTCGGCATATTTGTTTTGCTCTGGGCCTCCTTGTCTTTCTCACTTGGTACAACTTGATTGGCACGAACAGCCTGATATTTTGTCGCCGAATTATGTTTTGGGTCAGGCTTTAGATATAAATGCTTCTCTGTATCCGGATTGTGCTCGCTTAGAACCACATTTTTGCCTTTGAGACCTTTTTCTTTCTTGATTGGTTGAGCTTGACCAACAGGCTCACTCTGATTCTTTGACTCTGAATTATTTATCGGATCAGGACTCTGATACCCATTCCCATCATAACTAACCTGTATCACAGATTCACTGTCAGGCACGTAATGTGCCTTGTCCACATCCTCTCCCTTGTCAGCTTTTGTCAACCGAGCTTGGCCATGAGGTTCACTCTGATTATCTGTTACAATATTATCTTCCTGGACAACAGTCATATTTTTCGATAATTTATAGCTTCCAAAATTGTCCATCTTGTTTGTCAGAGCTTTAGAAAATTCAACCTCTGATTCTTTGATGATTCCCTTATTCTTAATATCAGGCTTCTTCTTCGACATTTCATTTCTTCTATCGTCAGCATGGTCAGATGCATTCTGATTCACAGGTGCCTTGTCCACATCCTCTCCCTTGTCAGCTTTTCTTAACCGAGCTTGGCCATGAGGTTCACTTTGACTATGAGGTTCACTCTGATTATCTGTTACAGTATTATCTTCAACATGGTCAGATGCATGCTGATCCACAAGTGCCTTCTTCACGTCCTCTCCCTTGTCAGCTTTTCCCAACGGAGCTTGGCCATGAGGTTCACTCTGATTATCTGTTACAATATTATCTTCCTGGACAACAGCCATAATTTTCAATACTTTACAGCTTCCCATCATTTTTGATAGAACTTCAGAAAATCCAACCTCTATTTTTTCGATGATTCCCTTATTCCTAAGATCAGGCTGCTTCTTCGAAATTTCCTTTCTTCTTTCGTCAACATTGTCAGATGCATGCTGATTCACAGGTGCCTTGTCCACATCCTCTCCCTTGTCAGCTATTCTCAACCGAGCTTGGCCTTGAGTTTCACTCTGATTATCTGTTACAATATTATCTTCCTGGACAACAGTCATATTTTTCGATACATTACAGCTTCCCGAATTGGCCATCTTTTTTGATAGGGATTTAGAAAATCCAGCCTCTGATTCTTTGATGAGTCCCTTATTCCTAAGATCAGGCTTCTCCTTCGAAATTTCATTTCTTCTATCGTTAACATTGTCAGATGCATGCTGATTCACAGGTGCTTGTTCGTTTGGAAGCCTAGGACTCTGCTCAGCAGCACCGTCAACTCGTCCATCGTCTCTCCTCATCTTCCTAGCACATTTTTTTTTGTGAATCTTCCTTGCACATTTAGGTTTACGTTTTCCACCAAATTTACTGTCTCCTTCGTATTTGACACATGCAGATACATCGATAATCTTGCCCTCGAGTACATAAGACTTCTCATATTTATTGAGGCTCTCAAAGAAGAGTTCGTAATGAGGGTCACTCGCTTCATCCGAATCATCATTATCCTCAATATGTTCGCCATCCACCATCCACGTTTTACGTGGTTTGTAACTTTCTACGCCACTCAAAGTGAATAGCAGAAACTGTTGGTGATCAGGTTCTGTAGTCTCAACCTCCAATTGTTTTCTAAAATCATTCAGTTCATCACACAACCCGTCACACATACTCGCTATTTTTTCGAAATCCTGTGCTCGCACCGCAAGGCAAAGGGAAATCATCTGTGCTTTTTCAAGAATCTTTTCTCGGTCTTAATTTATCAGCATCCAAAAAGCTATGCAGTGCTTCCAAAAATTTGAAAAAGGGGAAAAATCAACCAATAAATTTCACATTAACACCGAATAAAATGCTGACAAGAAAGGAGTACAACATTTCTGCCAAGAGCATAAATTAGGTACCGAAATCACAAACCATGATCAGCTAATTTAATTCTCTTCTGTGATGAATAGACGTTCATTGGCATTCCAAACAAGATGAATAAACAGACACAAGAATTTATCAAAGGCATTTCATAAAATGTGAAGGCATGTATATCTTTTTAATGTGCACGTGAGATGATTGCAATAATATTAAAAGATACTTTGGTGGCTATAAACAACAGAAAAGCAAGCGGTCAATCAGTGCAATGCATCTGGTGGATTGTAAAGGCAAACAAAAATGTTATGTTAAACTAAAGGAACTGGTGGCATTCAGTTAAATGATGTTGAAATCACAATAGAGACATACAAATTATTGTAGTACAGCAGCCTATGGTCTCATAACTTGAGAATTTGTTAGCTGCTTTAACCATGCAACATTTTGTTCCGTATATTTTTATCTTTTGTAGAGAATTTCATGTATTTCTATAATTTGGATTACAAATGAGGTATCAACTAAAATTCCCAGCTATGTTAGATCAATCTATCTCCTCCCTTTTGCACATTTCATGAGCATATTTTCACCATTTTGTGTGACGATAAAAGGAACAAATCGACAGCAATAGAGGAGGGAATAATGGCAACGAGGTTGAATTCATTTGATCGCGACTTAAGGGCAAGATTTGGAGCATTGCAATGAAGACATAAATGAAACCATATTTGTTGATGACAAAGAATCAAAGAAAGCAATAAAAAAACCAGAAAGGTCAAGCACCAGCAGAATGTGCAAGATTCATATGAAGCTATCAAAAAAATACAAGTCAAGCACCAGTAGAATATGCAAGATTCATATGAATGTAGGATTCTTGCAAGTTGCAAGCGATTCCCCATTTGCTGACCATAATGATTAAGATAATATTACTTCACCAATATTAATATAGTCGCATCATTGAAAAGAGTTTAATAGAAGAAAGTGAGATAAGTTTCAGTATAAATGGAAGTCATTTGATCGCGGCACAAGGGGAAGATGTGGACTGTTGTAAAGGAAGGGAAACGAAACATTTTGGTTAAGGACAAAGACTTGAATGAAAGTATGAAACTAACAAAAGCACACACACACACACCAAACACAAGAGCAATTCACAGGATTTGCATGAAAGTAGTGTGATGATTACTTCCTTCTGGCATCATCCACTAGAAAAGATTCACAGGATCTTATGGACAAAAAGTATCAGACAATTCCACTCATCAATAACAAGAAAATGAAAATCGGTAAGGAGGGATTAGGAAGCTCTAAATTAAGTGTAGTTTATTTGATCACAAAGGGGGGTGGGGGGGGAGGGATATATAGAATATTCAAATGAGGACAGAAATGAAAAAGACTTTCGTTAAGGAAGAGAGTAAACTGAAGCATTCAAAAGCACCAATACACATCAAATACTGGTGAAATACGCTAGATTTGCATCAAGGTTGCATTATAATTGCTTCCTTTTGACATCATCATGCAAATGATTCACTAGATCTTCAACAAAGTAATTCGGATAATGCCACTTCCCCAATAGATAAATTGCAATCACAGAGGGGGAATCAATAGAAAATTGCAAGATCAGTTTCGATTTACATGAAAGTCATTTGATTCAGATAATATTAATCAATAGTAAGAAACGAAAATCATTTAGGAAAGATTGATGGAGGAAACTTGGTTTCAATTTAATATATAAGTTGTTCATCACTGAGTGAGGTAGATTTAGAATAATTAAAGTGGGACGAAAATGGAAAAAATATAGTTTATGAAAAGGAATTAATTGAAGTCATCAAAAGCATGACATGCGTCAAATGCTAGCAGAATGCGTAAGATTCGCAATCAAGAGATCCACGGGATCTTATCAACCGAGTGACCAAAATCTTGTTTGGTCACCGATTGAATAAATACATATGACTTGCTAGATATTGATATTTTTTCAAGCAAGCCATTATTGAATTAACTTTATGCCTATCTTTTTCTATTTTCGACAACATCAAATGAGGACAAAAATGAAAAAAGATTTCTGTTGAAGAAGAGAGTAAATTGAAGCCATCAGTAGCACCAACACACATCAAATACAAGTGAAATACACTAGATTTGCATGAAGGCTGCATCAAAATTGCTTCCTTGTGATATCATCCCGCAAATGATTCACTAGATCTTCGACCAAGTAATTCGGATGATGTCGCTTCCCCAATAGAGATAAAGTTGCAATCACAGAGGGTGGATCAATAGAAAATTGCACGATCATTTTCAATTTACATGGAAGTCATTTGATTCATATAATATCACTTGATCAATAGTAAGATGAAAATCATTTAGGATAGATTGATGGAGAAAGCTTGTTTTCAATTTAAATATGTTGTTGATCACATAGTGAGGTAGATTTAGAACATTCAATGTAGTACAAAAATGAAAAAAAATTGTTTATGAAAAGTAATTAAATGAAACCATCAAAAACATTGACAAACGTCAAACGCTGGCAGAATGCGTAAGATTCGCACTCAAGAGATCCACGGGATGTTATCAACCGAATGATCAAAATCTTGTACGGTCACCGATAGAATAAATACATAATACTTGTTAGCTATTAATATTTTTTTCCAACAAACCATCATCGAATTAACTTTAAACCTATCATTCTCGGTTTTCGACAGCATCAGACAAATCTATGAGGAAAATTTTTTTCAACTCTTTGTTCTTTCATTTCTTCTTGAATTTCTCAGCAGTCTCATTCGGATTTTTTTTCAATTAAATAACCCCAAAAAAAAAATCACTGGTCCGAGTGTCATCATATCCCATTTGAAAAAACACAAAATTTCTCATCTTTTCAAAAGCTTCTGTCTAATCATATCAATTAGTTAGCAGCCGGTGCTCCGACCACCAGTACATTTAGACAAATAAATACATAGATCGAACAGAACCCAATGAACAGAAAATCCAATAACACGAGAATTTAATGGTGACAAATTAAAGGATGAATCATGAAATAAGACGTAAAATGTTTTACAAACAAGAGTAAACTAGATACCCAAGCCACGCAGAAACCAAGAATCCGAAATCTGCAGTGAGACCGCCGCCCGGTGAATACTGAGAGTATGCTGTGTGCTAATCAGCAGTCGTGTGTGTCTATATATATATATTCTTCTTGGGAACGGAAATCATTGTCAGCAGATTCTATATATATATATATATATATATATATATATATATATTCTTCTTGGGAACGGAAATCATTGTCAGCAGATTCTGTAAACCTCGTACATCGAGCACATTCAATGTACTTGTAATTTTATTTTATTTTAAAATGTGCAGATATTAGAAATTTGTTTATAAAAGATTCTTGTAATTCCAACTAGGATTGCCTTTTCTTTTCTCTTTTTTTTAGAGAGAACTTTATTTTGAAATTTTCAAGTGAGAATTTATAATACTAAATCTGTATTTTTTTGTTGGAAAAATTGGTTTGTGTACATCGATAAATTATTCAAACGAGTTGTTTAACGAATAAAATATATTTCGTCATCAAAATAAAATTATTTATCGATTATCAAAAATGATAAAAAAAATTAATTAATATTCCGAATTTTATGAGATGGAATATATATATAATTATAAATGTATATAATTTATAGTAATATTGAGGAGCCACATCAATCCAAAAACAGAATGGCCATGTGAACAACGGTGCAATATCAAGGATTGCACTATTTTATCTTATATGAAGAAATTTGTCTTTTTCATTCAAGTTTTTTCAAAAACTATAAAATACGGCTCTCCTTTACTTGCATTTGCACATAATTTTTTTTCCTATCTACATTAATTTTACATGTGATTTTTTTAAACTTTTGCGCTTAAACCCGAATTTGCGAGATATCAACTTTTGAATTTAGATTTTTTAAGTTATACGCTTAAATTTCGAACTTCATAATTAATTCGAAAGTTGTTTCAAATTTTTAAGCAATTGTGTTTAAATCTAAGTTTGCAAAAAAAATAAATTATTGAATTTGAATATTTAAATTTTAACTCTTAAAATTCAAATTAATAGTGTTCTAAATATTTCAAAGTTTGTTTGACTTTAAATTTGTAGTGATGTTATTTTAAAGTCGAAGTCATTATATATTTGAAAACATATTATCAATAGCCATGAGCAACTGGTCAATAATAATTTAAGAAAAAAGTCAAACCTTAAGGTCGACTATTTTTCGCATAACCATTTTATCCACGACATATAGCCGCCCGTTTGTTCACAAGTCTACTGAAATTTTATCCAACATTTTTCCATTGGAAAAAATAATGAAGCAATATTAAGGTATTTTTTTCAAGGCAGCAAACTTTTCCACATTTGTTTGTATTTCTGACATTGATTGTCATTTTAAAAAAAAAAGTAAGGGATGTTGATGTTGTAACATGCATCAATTATTCAACATATATGAATTCTAATAATATAAATTATTCAACATTTATTTGTATTTCTGATATTTGCAACTATAAATGGTCTAATTGATGGTGACGTTTTACTTTAATTTTGAAATACTCTACAATCTATCATATTTTTTAAATTAATTTTTTTTAAAAAAAAAACCCATTGCATAAATAAAAAAGCTACATGATTCTTGAAATGTTTATGTGATATTAATGACCAAATTTGCGATATAATAAATAAAATATATTTAAAATTTTGTTTTATCTAATAGTGAAACAAAAATTAGGGTTTTATTTTCATTTTTATGCTGAATTTTGTTTAACTCATGGTACAGAGTAAGGATTTATTTTTTATAATTAATTTTACCTTCAAAGACAACATACTAATTTTTGAGTTAACTCACTATTTTAATTTTCAATTAATGATTATCTTAATTACAATATTAATGTGAAATTATTATTATTTAAAAGTTGTAACTCATTTTCATAAATTCCTTTCAATGTGATAATAATTTCTCCTAATTAAATTGTGAGCCTTTCATGTCACTCTTGTGTATTATATAAATCCTCCCAACCCATTTTCATTTTTCTTAAAAAATGAGTGGAGAGACAAGCCATAAACCCTATATTTTATCACCACCAAATTTACTAAGTACTATTCCAATTCATTTTATTTTGTCAATTTGTCACCGCCAATTTATTTTCTTTCATACTAGTATCTCTCATTCTTTTTATTAAATTAGAGTAGTGACATAAAGATTGAAAGACACTAAAAATAATCGTATTTTATGTGGATGCATTGGGTATTGTGTATTTGTGTATATTTAAGAATTTCTTTATCAAATATAATTCTTAAGCTATGTCATGAAGTTGATGATAGAAGATGATCAATATAATAGTTTCCTATATATAAAGCTGAGATCGAGGTAAGTGGGCTTATATATTTGTTTTAAAATAATGATGTTTCTGTTTTTGAAAACTTGATCGCACACTACTCGTTTTCATGTCTTTTGATTCCATATATGTTAGTTATGCATGATTCCGCTATTACTCAATGAAATATTGAAAATGCACTGTTATGACTCAAATTAAAAGTGGCAAGGAAATTTCTGAAACATGATAAGATAAGATAAGACCCTGATGCAGTGGGTTATAATGACCGTTCATTTGCCCTCACCACTTAGAGGAGTAACATACAGGGAACTGATCAGTAAACTATGAATAAAGAGATGAATAAAAGTGCCTTGTTTTGATATGTTTTGATGCCTTGTTTCGAGCTCTCTTTGTCTGATGTCTTGATTCATGTTGCGATATATTCTGCGACAATTCACTTTTGAACTCATATTATATGTATGTTTCGATATTCTGGTATATGGTTGGCCCCCACATGCTAAGTGTTTCCACAAACACTCACTCCCTTATTTCTCTCCTCAGATAAGAATAAAAAGGAACTTGAAGAGGAAGAGCATACATAATCTTGGGCTGATTAAAAAGGAGACATTTAGAAGTGCTACTATTATTTGATTTTTGTTGTCTCTATGATGATAAGTTTTAGCTTCCGCTGATATATTTGGTTATGTTTTGTACTTTGGGATGTAATAACAAATTTTGTCCTGAAATAATATACTGGTTTTTGGTTAATTCTATACTATGAGGCTTGTTGTTTTTGAATTTTATTTGAAAACAACGCCGATGTCGCGCTCCTAGGTTCGGGGCGTGACAGTTTCTTAGTGTAAAATAGACCGAGCAAGAGATGACTAAAAACATTAGTACAATTTATTTGGAAAAAAAAAGGAAGTTCTTTATTTGATTTGTATCCATATTGGAGTTACATGGAAGTCCATCGGGGCCAGTCAATTTCATTTGAATATAAACAATTTAATATCGCGTTAATAAATATAAGAAAAACAAGCATCTCCACCGACCTTTAACTGTGAATGCGACTTCTATCCACTAAATTGATTAGAAAATAGGAAAAAGATGGGCAATAGAAACTTCCATAAGAAATATCGTAATAATTAACCAAATGGCAAAGATAGTAATATAGAAATCGAGTACTTGGAAAATTGGTGATTGAATTTTGTATATTATGATTCTTCTACGTTCTATCCTCATTTGCTGTAAAATTTATTATCCGAAACTACTGTATAGTTAAATTATTTAACTTTTGGATCTCATTATATTGGAATTAAAGATGATTTTATGTACGTGGTTAGACATAATACGTTGACTAATCATCTTTGAATTAATCTGAATCACACAGGGACGGAGCCACCCCAAAGGCTGGGGTGGGCTCTAGCCCAGGCTTGATTTTTGGGCTTATTTAAAAATATGGATGAAGTTTTTTTTAAAAAAAATTTTAGCCCACAAATTTAAAAAATAAAATAACATTGAGTATATTACAAATTTAAGCCCACATTTTAGCCCAAATTTTAGCCCATATTTTAGTCCACAAATTTTTAGCTCAAGATCGAAACTTTGTCTGGCTACGTCACTGGAAGCACACACATTAAAGAGAAAGACATTTTCATCTAGATCGTCTGAATAATTATTACTGTCGGTGCACATACGTAAATTCAATTGATTTGGTTCTTTAGAATTATTTTATTCCTCAAAATAAAAATCTGAGCCGTCAAAATGGACTAGTCTCGTCCTGCTTCGCTCATCTAATAGACGGATTGTGTTGACAATTTTATGATCCATCCAAATGGCAAGCTGACTGTTTTATCTGTCAAATGGTGGGTTGTGGCGGATTGCAAATCGACTTGTTTAATATAACTAAAAAATTGTTGGGCTCGTCGGGTTGGTCTGCATGCCCCGTCAAATGTAGGGTTGGGTTGACAATTTCCGCCTCACAAAATGGCTGGTCGTGGGTCGACCCGTTACGTCAGTACAGTTTGAATAAAAATATTCTAGCATCTTCGAATTTGATAGTGAAAAAAACATTGAAAAACAACCTCTGAAATAGAACTTGAGAAAAAAATGACAAACATGTACTTAAAATTTGTGGAGGCCGAGGTGCAAAAATGGATGAGAAGAATAGTACGTAGTTTTTTTTTATGAAAATTAATGTAAAAATGTTATTTTTCAATGATTTATTATCATAGTTTTTGAGTTTTGTTAATGTGTTTATTCATATTGATTCACACGCATAAAAAATAAAAAGAGAACACCAAAAAAAAAAAAATTTGTCACGCAAATTTGAAGTATGTAACAACATACACACATTTCATAAAACTAGAACCGTAAATAGAATAGTAGCTAGCATGTACAAGAATGAACTACATAAATTAATGAAGAAAAGGGTGGTCAAATATGGCCAAAATAAACCAAGAAATTGGATCATTACATCAAAAGTCAGACGATAAGTTCTACAATATCGTGATCAAATCTCAGGTTTGTGTGGATTTTTCTTTTTTTTTTTAAAAAAAAATTGAATTAAATTTCAGAATCTGATGTAGGAGGACTGGACATCATAACCTTGAACTCTTCAAAATCAAGTGCCCCATCCAAATTTTGATCATAGACATGAATCATTTCCTTGCAATCTTGGCCAAGTTTCTTGTCCCACAGACCTAATCTCGAAAGCACACTTTGCAACTCCTCACTCGAAATGAATCCATCGTCATTCAAATCGAAGACTTTAAAAGCCTTTAAAAGATCATCGCTAAGATCCTTGTCATGGTCAATATGATCATTGGAAGAACTCTCTTTACTTTCTGCCATTTTGGTCTTCACTATTGCCTCATAAAAGAACAAGAAATCCATGTAACCGAGACTCGTGTCACCAACGAGCTTTTCGAGCTCTTCCAACTTCGTGTGGATGCCGATGTTTTCAAGAAGATGGAGCAACTCATGTATATTTACTTGGCCATGGTTGTTCTTGTCCAGCTTCTTGAAAATTCTGTGGAGATCTTCTATGGTAATAGCAGACATTTGCCTTTTATCTTATTATCAGGAGAAAAAGAAGAAGAGGGGGAATATAGTATGAAAATGTGATTTTACTGTGGTTTTTGTTGAGTTCATCTATGCATAGAAGGGGTATTTAAATGGTTGTATCCGCGTGTTTTAACGGTCAAATGATGTGTTTTTAAATAATACGATATTGCTTGGAAAATGAATGAATACAGGGGAGGATTCCACGTTTCTTCCATTTTTTGAAAAAAAGAAGATTCTATGGCTTGTGTTTTTAGTCTTTTCTCTTTTTCATATTTTATTTTTGGTTTCCATTCTATTTTCATGTCTTTTTCATTTTCTAGATCATTCGTCTCATCGCATATGTAACGCTTGTGCTTCGACCCTTGAGTACGTATTAAATCAAATTAATAATATACGTAGAGGTACTGTGATAGCTTTTTTGAAAAAAAATTATTGTAGAAGATAATTTTTTTAGGAAAGAAAAAAAATCTTATGCCATTTATAGGAATTAAAATATTGAAATATTTCAGTGATATTTTTTAGTATTTTTTTCAACGAAGACAAAACAATCGAAGGGTACTTATGGTATGTAATAAATTGAAAATTGTAATAATAAGTACACTAATTTTTGGGGTCGTAGTTTTAGACGAGAACTTTCTTATATCCTTCTAATTATATTTTAGGTTCCTTTGAGAATTACAGTAATTATTACATAAGTAAACAAAGAAAATGGAAAAATTAGTTTGTCCATTCGATCGGGGTTCTTAATTAGTTTACAATGAATTTGCCATCTAATTTTCATTTCACACATCTTCCACGATATGAACATGAAAGGTACCGATATAAATCATAATACTTTTGTGTACATACATTTAATTCTCCATTATTATAATTCAATTTACATCACACAAAATTATTTGTTAAACCATCAAAATCTACAGGAAACTTTAGTCAAATCTCAACTTGCACTTGGATTATGATTTATTCAATTTTATTTTGGCATGTTTACAAACAGAATTAATTAGTTATGGCTGAATTATAATTTAAATTTATTTTGTTTATATATTTTATAACTCAATATATCTAAAACAAGCATAACTAGCCAAGCTATAACAAAGGCCACCATTAATTAATAAAAAAAATAATGGTCAATCAGGGATGTAGGGTCATACGTTCGATTTCTCCTACTGGGTCGTCAAAAGTATTGTTGGAAAGATAAATTCAAAGTAAAAATATTGAGGGAGACATGAATGGTGCAAAACCAACCGTAAAATTTGGATTAAAAAGAAATTAGATAATACGATCGAAAGTTCAAGTTGTCCAGACCTTTCCACTCTATTTTTTAGGCGGTTAGATTCAGGCCCACTCTTGAGTCATTCGCATAGTGAAGTAGGAAACCAAACTACGCACTAAAAATTGGTGTTCATTTCTCCACGTACCAAGAACAAAGGACACCACTAAATAAAGTCAACTTTGTTGGAAAACATCGATTCTGATTTCATATATGTTTTCAAAACATGATAATATTGATTGTATTACGGTTCTCTTCGACTGATTTTCTGTTTTATTTATATTTTTAAATATTTTATCGCCTTTATATAAATAATATAAATGAAAGAAACAATTACCTGATTAAGAAAATAAACGAGCAAGACCTACAAACTCAAATGAATTCACCAAATGGCTGAAAAATATGCCAAGTCTGTAGCTAACTCACCTTAAAAAAATATGTAATCGATATCGAAAGGGAATACTGAACGAGTCCCCGATACTCGGTCAACAATATCGACTCAGTCTCATTTATTATTGATGATGAAATTAGTAAATAATAAAATCAATACTATAAACAAATTCATCAATCAGAGATTTCTCACTACCTATGTGAGTTGAATTTTTATTATTCTACAAAAGAATCCATTTCTCATGGTAGATTCATGGGCTGTCTCGCGTATTTGATCGTTGTGACGTAAATAAAAAAAAATGAACCAACCTTTATTGAGAAATTCAACCTTATGGCTTTAGCAAGATATGTTCAGGCTCGTCTTATGGCTTCTGCAGTTGCTCGACTTTGTTTATTCGGAAACCCCGGATTCTCACTTCTTCTGGTGCTGAAGTATCCTTAAAATCAACATCTTCAAAGATCCATCCCTTGTTTTGTACAGAACCCCCCACTTTAACCTGTCAAATTAATGCACAAAAGTATATAAATGAAAAAACATCTTTCAGTTTATAATCCGTTCATAATGCAACCAAAATCCCGCATTAAAAATACATGGGAAATGTTATGAGTTTATAAGATGAAATATATTTCCATTTGTACGAGACATTTTGGCTAAAGTTCACAAGCAAATCCACGTGGACTTAGGTCCAAAGTGGACAATATCATCCAATTGTGGATATAGGTAAATATCATTGCTATAACATAATCAATTATAATCTGCCCGGCAGAACTGGTGTCCGTTGTTCCTAGTTAATTTTCTTAAAAGCAGAAGCTCTTGAATGAGACCAATGGCTTGTTTATTATTTTGGAACACAACTAATGAATGTGTTTTGATACTATCAAACCAGGTCGCTGGGATCATTATGTGAAGATAAGATCTTATGAAGTCACGTGTTCAAAGGGTGAACCAGATCACAAAATGGCATCGCAAGGTTCATCAATTAGATTACCTCTGCACCATCATCGGTCCCATTTATAACAAGAGCTCCATCTAAGGCAAGATCTTCAAGATAGACGCTTTTGCCATTGATGACAATGGTAGATTTTGCTGTAATGGAGCAATTTCCCCCGAATTTACTTCTGATGTCTGAAAAAGTGAGCCCCCATTTGGGTTGCCACACGATACGAGGCCATACTTCCACTTCCTGCCCATTGAATACGTGATGAACTGGGTCGTCTACCTTAACATCAGCCTGTGATAATGCAAAAAGGAAATGATTTAGGTTATGTAAAATAGTAAGGAATTTGTGGTATTGGGGTTTATGAATCCACTTGAGTATTCCATGTCCTCATTTATCATCTCTACGTTCATTTCACATGAAACAGATGTTTTGTTTCTCTTTACAAGTATCGAAAATGATTCCCCATGCTTTTCAATATAGAACAAGATTGGTGCCCAATTTCTTCTCGATACAAGTTCAATCAATTTTATTAACACGTTAAAGTCGCACATAAATGCTTTATAGAAACTTTCAAGTTTCAACTTGTTAGAGTTTTAAACAAAGCAAATACCTTTCTCAAAATTAAGCTGTTCGCTTTATAAATGGCCATTTCCCCAGAAGTAGCGCTATGATATGGATTGCCTTTAGGAACCTTCAAAATAAGAAGGCAGGTAACTATGAGATCCAGAATGTATTAGAAACATTATATGCATGAAATGCGAAACGAGACATTACACAACCCCTGGCACATAAACAATGGTAGGACGAAAACAGCATACATTGCGATAAATCATTAATAAAAGCTTATATGTTAATCCACAAGCACTGCAATAGTCGTTTTTTCCAAATAAGAAATAGCCTTCGGACCTCACTTGCCTCAAGGTACCCATTCATCAACCCTTAATTTAATTCGAAGGTTTTTTTCTTTCAACAACTAATTATGTTTTTCCAAGCATAAATCAAAATTCAATGATAGTATTTACTTCATGCATTCTATAAAAATGATATCCATACCTTAGCTGCATCTTCAGGATTGTTCTTCACAGGTGCATAAGCCAACCAAGTATCCATCACCTGAGTGGTTACCCAAACGTTTTTTCCGTAACTACAAAAATATATTCAAAATATTTAAAAAATTGAGCCACAGCTTCTGCTTACGGTAAATCCAACTCCAGCAGAAGGAGGAAGAGTTTTAGGATAATCTTGCATCATGCATTCAAGTCTAGTAGATGACTTGAATGCGGTTTTGGTGGAATCTTTGTATCTGCATACAGAGAGAACTTACTAAATTTTAGCAAGCAATCGAAGTAAATAGCAAAGGAAAAACTAAACCCACGGAATTGAATTCTCGTGACTTATGATCTAGAAAGAGTGGTCATATGAGATTCCAGATAGCTAAGCCTCAATTCCAGATAGCACATGAATTTTATACAGAAATGCAGAGACAATGATAGAGAATTTACTTGGGGTTAACAAACTCCTTTATCGCACCTCCTGTTTTTGAAAGTTCATCCAAATAAGGAGCAATTTCAATAATCAGCTGCACAAAAAAACTAGAATGGTCACTTCTAAAATATCTGACATCATATGCAAACAGTTCAGTCAACAGTCAAATTGTAAATTCATTGCATGCTATCTGCTAGAAGATGTAATACATGATGTCAAAAAAAAAAAAAAAACTTTACATGGATCAGCATTTGCTGCAATAGTCTGTAGACATCACCAAAAGGGAAAATTCAAAACAAATGCATAATGACTTTGTGTAAAAGTATGTACTTGGTTTATGTTTCCAGGAAAAGGAGAAAAGCCTGTTTCATTATTGACATCACCATCTGGATACCCTGTAGCTCTCAGCAAAGGGTCAAGTTGATTGTATTCCACATTGATCACCATTGTCCTCCCTGACCAAAACATCTGCCCAGTGACAAACTAAATACAATAGCACTAACAGATCCTTAAAAAATTTAAGAAGAGCTAATACAAATCAAAACTGCTGCTGACTACCAAAAAAATTGTGGCAATCAATTTAGAAGAATATTCCAGCAATCAGAAAGTGAGACATTTTAGCAACTTCAAGACTAAGTCTGAAAAGGAGAAATTCTGTAAAGGTTCGTTACTTTATGGTGGATAGGCTTATTGTCAATAAAACATACCATCTTCATGAGTAAGCTTGGTAATTCCTCCAATAGCTTCCTTAGCTTTCCGTGGAACCGCAAGAGAATTTACATGGTAACCTTTGGTGGCGCTGACACCCAATGAAGCTGCAATTCCCTATACAAAGCATAAAAAAGGGTGATAAAATGCAATCCTGCAGAACATATATTAAATATTAGAATCCCATATGATTGAGTTTTAACAAAACCTTAAATAGAAGACCATTAGTATCTTGGAAGAACACAACCCATTTTCGACCGGCATCAAGCCTGAATGTAGAGCAGAGTATAAATCATAACACCATAATACACTAGCAGAAAGAGAAAAAGCTTCAAATAGCATGATAACTTTCAGGTTTTGAAGTACCACAAAAACCAGTTATTTTAAACAAATTAATGGCGTGAAGGCCATGAGATCCAGACATGAAACTTACCATTCGTTAAGGATGCCACTGGAATAAAGAAGTGAATGAACATCACCATGACCGTGAGGTTTTGTCTGCAGAAAAGTGGGAACAAAAAATATAAAAGCAGATAAAGTTTCTGACCACGCCAATAAGACTGTGGATCACATCAACCACTTCGTATCAAAGAGTTCATATCTCCTATTGACAACCAAAGCTACCTGAATTCTAAACTTATTTTGTTGATCCATGGCCAGCTTGGCATCATTATCATCTAAACAAGCAACCTTTTCCTGTAAAAATACAAAGACCATGTTGTAGTCAAATTAGTACCATTGAAGTAACTCCAGAAGTCGGTGATAGGTTGAATACCTGCTTTAGCAGTCTTATTTGAGTGGATTTCATCCCAAAATAAGCATTTGATTCTAATAGCTTTAGTGTATGCATATGAGTGTCATCTGATGTCATTATGACCAAAGGAATCTCTGCTGGTCCTCCACCTACATTTGTGGAGAGAGGAAAAACAAGAAATATGACCAAATCAATTGATTTTTTCTAAATAATAACTGTTTATCATCGAACTCAAGGCAAAATAAAACATTGTTCTGATCCTCCCATTGACATGATAGTACTGAAGTCTCTGATTCACCCAATTTCTGTGATACGATTGTATTACATCTCAACCAACTTCTGTAGATATGAAATACAGAAAACATAACCTATAAACTATTGAAGAAGTTGAGATCATGAAAAGAAGTACATAGAGTGACACTGATGCGTGAGGGAAAAATTGCAGGGTTAATAAAAGATGCAATTCGAGCACCAAAGATGCTTTACAAGTAATATTATATGCCTTAAAAGAAGTTCATTGACAACTTAAGTTGTCGCAATAAAAATCTCAGTAAACAAACCTGGGGATAGCCTACAGCTAGTTTCTTGCAAGGCTAGAATAGATTCAATGTAGTGCTGTAAGAAACATGTTCCAGTAGTTGATTCTAGAGGCAGAGCCACCTGCAAAGTGGAAGGACAGTGGTCAAAGAACTGTAGTTGATTCTTTTACTGCAATAAGACATTAGATAGGTTTCAACAAGGCCATATAAATTATTACACCACATAGTCTACATTCTAACAGGTCCTCGTGACCAGTTACTAATTTATTAGTTTTTTTTTCTTGACCAGTTGAATATCACAAAGTTACAATGCGTCATCAATTAAATGAACCAATTACAAAATAAATAGTCACAGATTACTTTTACAGTGAAAAATATCCTTACTCGTGCAAGAGACGGTGTTTTACCTTTATACCATTGTAGCCTAATCGTTCTCCAAGGCCCCCAGCAACAAGAACAAAGGCAGCCTTCCTTGCCTCATGGACACCAACATCTTCATATTGGATGAAACTATCATCACCGAAAGTCAAAACTTCTCCAGATGGAACCTGTTAAAAATGATGCAGAATTCCACTTGATATGATTCTGTAGGTCCAGTTAAATAAATGAGTAAATCTTATACCAATACGTTAAAGGGAAACCAGCATAAAAAATGGCACCAAATACACCTTGCAGAATAATCTGTGTAGTAGGTTATGTCACCAAAAGGATGCGGAGTAAATTAATAGCAGGAAAGCTTTCTCCAAAAGTCTAGAAGCTCGTTTCAAAAAAGATATTTTAAGTCAATAAAAACAAGGAGAGAGACAATTAAAAATCCTAATGTCAGAAACAAATAAATGGTCATCCAAGGCATTAGATAAACTTCTTAGAAAATTAGAAGCTCATTGAGACAACTTACAGAAGGTGTAAATCCATCGAATGGGTTCTTCCCAGCTTTTGAATCTGCCAAAAGTTCCCTGGCAGTTTTGATGTATGATGGTAGGCCTCCAGGATAACTTGCATCAAGTCGAGCAATCTTGAAAAAGTAAAAAAATAATTAAAGAACACATGCCAAAAAGTGTATTCACATTATTCAAAGTGGAAATCAGTTTCATCTAAAAAAATAAATTGCCAGGAAAACATAAGAATAAGCATTTCGTTTCTCGCAGAGAGAATGAAACAAAAGCCGCATTTGTCAAACTGGGTTGCTATGCCCCAAGCCACTAACCGAGTTACTGGATTTATCTGCACAAAAATTTTGCCCTTGGTAATCAAGAATCCATTATCCTAGACCGTTCTGGTGCTATCGATAACATTATTACTGAAAATATCTGACATTTCATTCTCATCTTCATATTATATATTTCGTGAATGAAATGAAGGACGAAAACATAAACAAAATCCATCAAAATAAATAAATAACACAAAAATTAAAATCGAAACTTTACATCAAAACTCATGTTCTAATTCATCTTGCCATACACAGGTCCCATTTTTCCAATGGATCTGAGGTGATACCAAAGATCTTGCATTTGATCTAAATTCCAGTTTTTGTCCTCTAATATTTAAGATTGATGATAGCGCATTCTCATGAAGAAACGTAATCAATTCTCAAAATCTTTATCAGCATTGAGGTTTCACTAGAATTAAAAACCAAAATGCAACCGAAACATAGATGCAACTGCACAGATGCTCACGAGTGAATTGTGATGTTGGGATCTTGGGTAGAGTCGCAACTAGGATAGCTTCCTCAACCCGAAGGAACCTCGCGCAATTAATTAATTAATTTTTTTTAAAAAAAGCGGAAAATCACCTGATCAAAAAAGGCAAGCTTCTCCTCATCACTGATCCCAGGCTCTGGCCAGTGTTCAAACAAATGGCTCTGATTCAATCCCAGTAGCGTCTTCGCCAACCCCACCTATCCACACGCACATTCAAAACGCTCCCAATCATAATTCTTATACAATTCAATCGTATTTACTAATCCACGTATATGATTAACATTTCAGCAGTTAATAATTAAGAAACATAAGAACCTGCGGAGGAGAGAGGAGAGAACTATTCTTCCATAGATTAGGTGCAGCGGACGCCCAGTCATCGATGTTGAGTCTGTAAAGACTACCGGCAGCTGATTCGACGGCGGAGGATTCCATGACGTCGACGTGATTTGGCGCGGATATAAATATAAGAAGATTCGTCAAATTGATTTATATAAATTATGAAAAATAATATATTTATATAAATAATATTTTTTCATAAATTAGGTGAAAAATAAAAATTCTAGCTCCATCTTTGCTGATATGATATCGAAAATACTTACATCTTTATGATATCGAAAATGCTTGCATCTTTTCCGGCGAAATGTGACCAAAAACCAATGTTGACTAGTTAAAGTACCAAAACCGAGAGGACTATTTTTGCTTATATCAGTACCAAAAACGTTATTATGATTTTTGCTTACAAGAGACCTACTCATTTTGCAGATATCTGTGTAAACTTTGTTTGGTTTCTTTTATTGATTGTGATTTAGTATTGTCGAAGGCTAAGAAGAAGGAAGATTTCGAAGTTTTTGCCATGATGTGTTGGGCTTCTAGTATGAAATTTGTAAGTTCGTACAAAGATTTTTCACAACCTGATAGTTACGAATTCGATTGTTCTTGCTCTTTGTCGGAAGCATTTCGCAAGGCTACTGTTAGGTGTCATAAGACAATAACAAGAAGTTTGATGAGAACAGAACAGTTGTGGAAGGCTCCATTATTTAATCAGTTGAGATTGAATATCGATGTGAGATACAATGTTTCCAAGAACAAATTCATTGTTGCAGTTGTGGGACGTGTGTTGGGAGCTAAGACATGCATGATAAGATATTCGAGTTTGGTGAAAGATATAAAATTAGAATTTATTCGTTTTGATATGAATTTTTGTTTGCGATGTGGGTTTATCAATATTTAAATTTTTTTATATTTTTTTAGGCAGTTCAAGTAGTAACTCAATCAAATGATTATATATGATACAAATAATTAAATATTTAGGCTTTCATGGCTTTTTTTTTTTTTTTTTGGGAAAGCTTACATGCATCTATTATGTACACGTTTAGCTAAAAAAATACCTAATCATGATACATATTTCCCAAAAAGATATATTTTATTATTAACCAACCAAGAGGTTGTTTGGTGAGTTTTTAATGAGGTGGGGTCCACGCGGAATTTAAAAATCAGAAAATGAAATCCCACATCGGGAGATTTTCTGTTTTAGCTTAAGAATTCTGGTTATAAATAGAGCTCAACTCCTTCAGTTATTGTATCCCAAAATCAAAAGCTTTTCTGCTTTGATAAAAAAAGAAAGTGCATAGAAAAAAGAGTGTATTTTTTTCTTGAGTGCGGGAATTCTCTTGTGTGAGTTAGAGAAATTATTTTCTCGGTATACTCTGGGGTTTGGGAGTGTGAGATATTTAGTGTATTGTTGTATACACTTGTTGTAATATTTCTTCCGGTTATAAAAGTTGCAGTGCTCCGTGGACGTAGCCTATTTTGGGTGAACCACGTAAATCGTTGTGTTCTTGTTGATTGATTATTTTATTCCGCAATTTGGGTACTATATTATCTTCGTGGTCGGCATCGCTTCGGGGTAATTTCCCAACAACTGGTATCAGAGCCTTGTTGTGAAAATTCTTAAAAATTCTGAGTATGCTCTGTGGTTGCAGCCTTGTCTGATCTTCCACATCAGAAAAGATTTTTTAGATTTTTTGCTAAGGCTAGAGAAGTGATGGCCGGAGATGATGGATCGGGACCGGGAATCAACAAGTTCGACGGAACAGATTTTTCGTCCTGGCGGTTACAGATAAGAGATTATCTGTACAGTAAGAAGCTGCATCAACCTCTATCAGGAAAGAAACCAGAAAAGATGGAGGATGATGATTGGGAGCTCCTTGACCGACAGGTGTTAGGTGTGATACGACTGACCCTAACGAAGAACGTGGCGCATAACGTGGCGGAGGCCAAAACCACGGAGGAAATGATGACCATTCTGTCAGACATGTACGAGAAGCCATCAGCAAACAATAAAGTACATCTCATGAAGAAGTTATTCAACTTGAAGATGGGAGAAGGTGCTTCGGTGGCAAAGCACATAAATGAATTCAACACGATTGTCTCTCAGGTGACATCGGTGGACATCAAATTTGATGATGAAATTCGGGCACTTATTCTTCTGGCGTCTTTACCAGACATTTGGGAACCGATGCGGGCAGCGGTTAGCAACTCTGTTGGAAAAGGAAAACTACAACTCAATGATGTTAGAGATCAAATCCTTGCTGAAGAAGTTCGCAGGAAAGACTCGGGTGAAGCAACATCATCGAGATCTGCTCTAAATCTTGATAACAGAGGAAGAGGCAGAAATGGTGAAAGGAGTTCAAACCGATGGCGTGGTAGATCCAAATCAAGAAATGGAAAAGACAAAAACATCCTTGAAAAGAATATGAAGTGCTGGAGCTGTGGTGAGAATGGTCACCTGAAAAAGAACTGCAGATCAACGAAGAATAATGCCAATGCTGTCACTGAGGAAGTACATGATGCTCTGCTATTATCCATGGAAAGCCCTGTTGATTCTTGGGTTATGGACTCGGGAGCTTCGTTTCATACCACTGGTGATCGCGATGTATTTGATAATTACATCGCTGGCGATTACGGAAAAGTTTTCCTGGCCGATGGAAAACCCTTGGAAATTGTTGGTATGGGTGATGTACGGATGAAGATGTCAAATGGATCTGTCTGGAAAATCAACAAAGTCAGGCATGTACCAAAATTGACACGCAATCTGATCTCAGTGGAACAGCTCGATGATGAAGGCCACAATGTGACCTTCGGTGATGGTTCCTGGAAAGTGAACAAAGGAGCCATGATCGTTGCTCGAGGAAAGAAAACTGGAACACTGTATATGACTTCCAGTTGCAGAGACACATTAGCAGCTGTGGATGCTGGAGCCAATTCAAGTCTATGGCATTATAGACTTGGACATATGAGTGAGAAGGGAATGAAGATGTTGGTGTCAAAAGGAAAGCTACCAGAATTAAAGACTGTTGAACACCAACTATGTGAAAGCTGTATCTTTGGAAAGCAGAAGAAGGTGAGCTTTTCAAAAGGTGGTAGAGAACCGAAAGCAGCAAAGTTGGAGCTGGTTCATATTGATGTATGGGGACCATCTCCTGTGACATCCCTTGGAGGCTCGAGATACTATGTCACATTCATTGACGATTCAAGTAGAAAAGTTTGGGTTTATTTTCTGAAAAATAAATCTGATGTTTACGAGACCTTTAAAAGGTGGAAAGCCATGGTGGAAAATGAGACCAACTTGAAGGTGAAGTGCTTACGATCTGATAATGGTGGAGAATATGAAGATGATGAGTTCAAGAAATATTGTGCACAGAACGGGATCAAGATGGAGAAAACCATTCCTGGTACACCTCAACAGAATGGTGTAGCTGAAAGGATGAACAGGACCTTGAATGAACGCGCAAGGAGCATGAGATTGCATTCTGGATTGCCAAAATCATTCTGGGCTGATGCTGTTAACACTGCAGCATATCTGATCAACAGAGGACCTTCGATACCGCTTGACTGCAGAATACCCGAAGAGGTATGGAGCGGCAAAGAAATAAATCTTTCTTTCTTGAAAGTGTTTGGATGTCTATCTTATGTTCATATTGATTCAGCAAGCAGAACAAAACTTGATCCGAAATCAAAGAAGTGCTTCTTTATTGGTTATGGAGATAATGAGTTTGGTTATCGTTTCTGGGATGACCAAAATCGGAATATCATTCGGAGCAGGGATGTAATATTTAATGAGAAACTTCTGTACAAGGACAAGTCAGACATTGGAGCTGGAGATGAATGTCCTAAAGTCAAGAAGACTGATGAAGTGCCATTGACATATATTCCTGTGAATGAATCGAAAACCAGTAACCAGGAAGATGAAGAAGAAACTGCACAAGATGATGACCCACAAACTCCGGTGATTGAACTCAGGAGATCTTTGAGAATCATTAGACCACCTGAGAGGTACTCCCCTGCACTTCACTATATTTTGCTGACAGACAAAGGTGAACCGGAGACCTATGAAGAGGCAATGCAAAATGATGATTCAACCAAGTGGGAGTTGGCCATGGAAGATGAGATGGATTCACTGTCATCCAATCAGACGTGGGAGTTGACAGAACTTCCGCAAGGCAAAAAGGCGTTACATAACAAGTGGGTGTACCGGTTAAAAGAAGAGCATGATGGTAGCAAGCGGTACAAGGCAAGACTTGTTGTAAAAGGCTTCCAACAACGGGAAGGAATTGATTACACCGAAATTTTTTCTCCGGTGGTTAAATTAACCACTATCAGGACAGTACTTGGACTAGTGGCGAAGGAAGACTTACATTTGGAGCAGTTGGATGTAAAGACTGCGTTTCTTCACGGTGACCTAGATGAAGAAATTTATATGAAGCAGCCACAGGGCTTTGAAGTACGGGGAAAAGAGATAATAGTGTGCAGACTTCAGAAGAGCTTGTACGGTCTCAAACAAGCTCCAAGAGAGTGGTACAAGAAGTTTGATGGATTCATGAGTGAAAATGGTTTCCTAAGGTGTCAAGCTGATCACTGCTGTTATGTGAAAAGGTTTGACGGTTCTTATATCATACTACTTCTATATGTAGATGATATGCTGATAGCTGGAGCTTGTCTGGAAGAAATTGATAAACTGAAAAAAGATTTATCAAAGGAATTTGCCATGAAGGATTTGGGTGCTGCAAAACAAATCCTTGGAATGAGGATCTTAAGAGACCGGGTGAATGGATTCTTGAAGTTGTCTTAAGAAGAGTACGTGAAAAAGGTGGTTAGCAGATTTAACATGGATGATGCTAAACATGTGAGTACTCCTTTGGCTAGTCATTTCAAACTAACCAAAGCACAATCACCATCGACGGAGCAGGAGCAGGCTTATATGAATAAAGTTCCTTATGCTTCTGCTGTCGGAAGCCTCATGTATGCAATGGTGTGTACAAGACCAGACATAGCACATGCAGTGGGAGTCGTGAGCAGGTTTATGAGTAATCCAGGAAAGCAACACTGGGAAGCAGTTAAGTGGATTCTCAGGTATTTGAAAGGTACTACTAGTTGTTCTTTATACTTCAGGAGGTCAAAATTGGGCTTACAGGGTTTTGTCAATGCCGATATGGGTGGTGACCTGGATGACAGGAAAAGTACTACTGGATATGTGTTCACATTAGGTGGTACAGTTGTAAGCTGGGTGTCTAAGCTGCAAAAGATTGTTGCACTTTCGACTACTGAGGCTGAGTATGTTGCAGTTACAGAAGCTAGCAAGGAGATGATATGGTTGAGATCTTTTCTGGAAGAATTGGGTCAGAAGCTTGAAGATAGCACGTTACACTGTGACAGTCAGAGTGCTATTCACTTAGCAAAAAATCATGTTTATCATGCTAGGACAAAGCATATACAGGTTAGGTACCATTTCATCAGATCGGTGCTGGAAGATGGAATCTTGATGCTGGAAAAGATTCCTGGAAGTAAGAATCCAGCCGATATGCTCACAAAGACAGTAACCATTGACAAACTGAAGTTGTGTTCAACTTCAGTCGGACTGCAAGTATAAATGGAGATATATGAGCTGCTGCAATGATTGTGTGAAGACATGATTGAAATCAAGTCTTCAAGTGGGAGAATTGTTAGGTGAGTTTTTAATGTGGTGGGGCCCACGCGGAATTTAAAAATCAGAAAATGAAATCCCACATCGGGAGATTTTCTGTTTTGGCTTAAGAATTCTGGTTATAAATAGAGCTCAACTCCTTCAGTTATTGTATCCCAAAATCAAAAGCTTTTCAGCTTTGATAAAAAAAGAGAGTGCATAGAAAAAAAAGTGTATTTTTTTCTTGAGTGCGGGAATTCTCTTGTGTGAGTTAGAGAAATTATTTTCTCGGTATACTCGGGGGTTTGGGAGTGTGAGATATTTAGTGTATTGTTGTATACACTTGTTGTAATATTTCTTCCTGTTATAAAAGTTGCAGTGCTCCGTGGACGTAGCCTATTTTGGGTGAACCACGTAAATCGTTGTGTTCTTGTTGATTGATTATTTTATTCCGCAATTCGGATACTATATTATCTTCGTGGTCGGCATCGCTTCGGGGTAATTTCCCAACAAAGGTCCACGTGATGAATTACATAAACAAACAGGTAATAGCACGTTGTTTGCGATTCTACATCTCACCCACTGGTTTTGGCATATTCCTTCGGAACATCCCTTCTTTCAAATTTTATGCCATCAATTTGTTAATTAATACTTTTGGGATAAAAAGTGGCTTTGTATCAAAGCGGAATTTTTACGGTTTAACAATTTCAACCTTTTGTAAAAGTAAAGGGAGTCTACTTCTAGTGACATCCACTTGTACAAGGTATTTTATTCAAATGCATACAATATTGTACAAAGTCAAGTCACCCAAACTACACATTAGCTCAAGTCAAAAATCACCCATCTAAAATCACCGAAAATAATTTACAAATGTGCGCTTCAAAAGATAAAATTACCACAACTATAGGTACAGCTCACGGCTGAGTTATACTGGATGTGGATGAAAAAAAAATTATTGGATTAAGCAAGTGTTGCTCTTTTGCCCTTTGCATCCATCGACTGCATGAAATGCGACAAATAAAAAATCATGTAAGTTGTTGCACAGTCAGCAATTGTTCCGCAAGTCACACACTTTGTGTATGCATGTGTGTGTAGGGGAAGAGGAGAGAGCATGTGCCGTGACAGTTCGTTTTGCATCAAGAAACTGGCTGTAAATATCATACAATCTCCGGTTCTCAGCATCTGCAACTGATGATTTAGTTTTGGATGCAACTGACTTTAAAAGAGCATTGGTGATCACTGGCATCTTTCCAGACGTGTTGCTACCTTGGCTGTCTAGAAGCTTGTGGACTGCTTCAAGCTGTGCATCGGAAAGAAGAGCTTGAAGGTCAGCTCCACTAAAGCCTTCGGTCATATAAGCTACAGGTTCCAAGTCGACATCACCAGCCATTGGTAACTGCACTAAAAAAATATGGAATTCAGGGATCACGAAGAATGGGGTTGTAGCGGTTTAAATGTAAGGCGATGGTCACTTAATTAACATCTAGTGAAAGCTAATGCCCAGTACAGAAAATCATATGATTCTAGCACTTGACGAAATGAGTTAATTGATTGAGCCTTCGAGAGTCTATGGTAACCTTGCAATTACTGGCAATAAGCCAGTTCCTACTGCAAGAGGTCGACATAGATAATTTCCAACGAAGAAAGATGGCTTTTGGCGAACCATGCTTTCCCTTTCCACATTTTGTCCGTGTCCTTTGATTGGCAAGAAAAGAAAGAGGAAACATCCAAATGCTTGTTCCTTATTTGCGCAAAAGCCTCAGTAATTTATATAAATTAACTCAGAATCAGATGATAAAAGTAGGCAAACGACCAGGATTGTCACGAGATTGCATTTCCAAACACAAAAACAATGAAGAAAAGTTTATCAAGTTTTAAGCATAGGTATTGACCTTTCTTGAAAGGACTGCAAGGATATCCAACCTTTCTCGTTGTGATGGAAAGTCACAAAATAAGAGGCGGTCCAGGCTCCCAGGCCGTAGAAGGGCAGGCATCAAGCAAATCTGGTCGACTGTTTGGCATTAATCAAGTGCAAAGAGTCAACGCCATTAAAAAACAAAGTAAAAAGACCTCTTAACCAGATATTGAAGCTATTATGTTAGAATTAATCACAAAACAACACAAAGAGAAGAGTTTTTAACGTTGGATTGAAGCCTGGACGTGTATTTTACATACAAGTAAATGAATAAAACAAAACTGCAAGTGATTTTCATCTGACCTGTGGAAAGTCTAAAGAAAGCTTAAAAACCATGTACTACAGTAAGTGGGTAGCAAAATCACCTCGTTGCAGCAAATGTAACAACTGTCTGCCCATGCAACCACAACGGAAATTTCATTTCTTCATGGACGATTCCTACCTGCATGCAACACAAGATTAATGTCAGCCACTCAAACTCCATAAATTCGCTATGTCTAAAAACCGCACGAAGCGTGAAATGATGAAAACAAGCAAGTAAAAATGGATACCAACCAAATCCAAGCATATTTATCCAAATGAGTTTTCTCTAAATATACTGAAACAAATCAATGGAACATAATTGTCACCAGCTATTTCTATAGCGAAAGCAAAAAATTGGCATCGAACAATATTTTACTTCAACGCATGCATGGTGTGTTATATGTGAGTTTCATCGAAGATAGTCAGATGTTGATTGTAGTAAAAAGATTAGGTTAAATTGATTTTACATAAATTTTAATTTCAACTAAATCACCTCCTCTGTTGACTGGCACAACTACTTTAGAATTCCATCCAAAATAAAATTCAGAGTTGTAGTTTTCACAAAACAAAATTCTAAGCTCTTCCAGCAGTGTATTTAATTCAAAATCGTGCTTAAAAAGACACAAAAGAATCACTTTGAAGTTCAACCAAACAAAACCAAATTCCAGTTGATTATGCCACAATACTACATTATGATTACAAACCCAAAATTACATCATATATTAACGCATCACACGCAAAACTCGACTTTCACCTTCTCCATCCCCGAGCCAAAACCCCGGCTAGACTCTACCTTGACATAATTTTAAGTCACAAAAGCTCACAAGTTCAAATAAACACACTTGCTTCAGAATAGCACTTTCAGCAAGCTCGGAATTAAGCTCCAAAATCTCCCAGTCATCCTCCGTGTATGATTCAACAGTCACGAGAGTTGCCTTCGGTAAATTACTAACTACCCTCACTCTGACAAAAGTACGATCACTCAAGCTAATGCATTCCGCTGCATACTGCCCAGCAATCTGCAAATCATCCGAAAATTCAGATACAATAATTCCCGGCAAAAAATATTAAGCCGGCGACAATAAATACTTGTAGCTGCACCTCGATTGACGAGGATGAGGTGGAAGCGGAGCCACACCATGCCACGTGCCAGTGGCGCGCGTCCGAGCGGAGTTCAAGAGCAAGAACTGGAGGAAGGTATCCGGACTGAAGAGTTTGGATGAGTGAAAGGGGAAGCGAAACGAAGCAGCTTTCTCCGCCAACGATTCTCACCTCAAACTCCATAGCTGTCTTCGCTTGGTTTGGGAAGTCCCTTGAATTTCTTAGTTTTAAGAACTGAAAGCTTTTCGGTGCGGTTCAGAATTAGTTGCACGATTTAGCATGAATAAGTAAAATATATGAGATTTCAGTTTCAAACGGAGGAATTGGAGAAAACGTAAATGGAGAGAACAGATGCCATTTATCCATGTATCTTTCGTATGAGATCGGTTGCGAGCCCATTTATGCAGAAACTATTGGGCTAATCCAATGAAATGTGCTACGGTCGTGCAAGCCCGTTAACTTTTTTTAAAAAAAAAATTTGTCGAAATTTAGTTTTACGTTAATAATTTATTTCGTAAATATGATAAAAATATGTTTAAATTGATATTAGAATATGGCGATAGAATTTGATTTAATTATTTGATGGAAATAAAATTTTATCTAAAATATTGAACCAATAAAGTCACCTCCAAGTATTTTTTATACTTCAAATTAAATTTTAACATAGAGAATTTCGTGAAAAATTCTTTTTTTTTTTCCTCATTTTGGATAAGAAAACCAAATTCTCCTAAAAATAAAACTACGAAATATTTTTTGTTTTAAATCTCTTTAGACGGAGGAGGATCACCGTTAACCAGTTTGCTGGATGCAGGTGTCAATCCATTAAACTTCACACAACAATATAGATTCAAAAATTTGCAATTGTGGTAGTTTGGATATGAGTTTTTTTTGTAATTTTGGTCATTAGATAGAGTTGTTAAAACGGGTGGTAATAAGATAAATAGATCTGTAACCTATCATTTGGTGGGTCGGATCAGAAAATTGTTAACTCGACCCACCTATTTAGCATGGTATTTTGTTATCTAACACCCATCAACCATTATTTTTTTAAAAACGATCTTTTAATGTGTATTTCAAATACAAAGATGTTATTTAAAAAAAAAATGATTTATCAAGTTCATTTTCCGTAATATCCCCTTGTTTGACTGGGTAGACCAACCCGATGGCTCAGACTTTGTTTTATTTTGTTGTAAGCCAAGAGCAAAATGAATTCCACCAATGCAGAGAGCAGCAGCAAGTCTGGAACAGAGTCCGCAGGCAAGAAAGGAAGTGTTTTTCCTAAAGAAAGGGAGCATGTTTCGACAATGTTGGGCAAGAAAATTGCTGAGATTGGGAGCAAAACCGCGAAGTCTACTTTTAATGCATTCAAGAATCAAATCAAAAATTGCAAAATTCCATTTGTCTTCAGGATGTTTTTCTTTGTATGTTGCTGTTAATACATGTAATTTTGTGTTTTACCATAATGTTTCAGTTTGATATATGAATTATGCTGCTGCGCACCTCATGCTTTCCTATTACAAAGTAAAGGTGCTTTCTGTTCGGTGAGTTTATTTAATGGGGTGGGGCCACACATTAAATAATTTAATAATTAAACCAAATCTCACATCGAAAAGTTTGCAAAAATTGTAGGAGGGAATTAGTTATAAATAAAGCTCAATTTCTTCGGTTATTGTATCCCAAAATCAAAAGCTTTTCAGCTTTGATAAAAAGAGAGTGCATAGAAAAAAAGAGTGTATTTTTTTCTTGAGTGCGGGAATTCTCTTGTGTGAGTTAGAGAAATTATTTTCTCGGTATACTCGGGTTTGGGAGTGTGAGAAATATTGAGCGTATTGGTGTATACACTTGTTGTAATATTTCTTTCGGTTATAAAAGTTGCAGTGCTCCGTGGACGTAGCCTATTTTGGGTGAACCACGTAAATCTTTGTGTTCTTGTTGATTATTTTATTCCGCAAATTTGGGTACTATTATCACCGTGGTCGGCATCGCTTCGGGGTAATTTCCCAACAACTGGTATCAGAGCCTTGTTGTGAAAATTCTTAAAAATTCTGAGTATGCTCTGTGGTTGCAGCTCTGTCTGATCTTCCACATCAGAAAAGATTTTTTAGATTTTTTGTTAAGGCTAGAGAAGTGATGGCCGGAGATGATGGATCGGGACCGGGAATCAACAAGTTCGACGGAACAGATTTTTCGTTCTGGCGGTTACAGATAATTGATTATTTGTATAGCAAGAAGTTGCATCAACCTCTATCAGGAAAGAAGCCGGAAAAGATGGAGGATGATGACTGAAAGCTTCTTGACCGACAAGTGTTAGGGGTAATACGATTGACCCTAACGAAGAACGTGGCACATAACGTGGCGGAGGCAAAAACAACGGAGGAAATGATGTCCATTTTGTCGGACATGTACGAAAAGCTATCGGAAAATAATAAATTACATCTCATGAAGAAGTTATTTAACTTGAAGATGAGAGAAGATGCATCGGTGGCTAAACACATCAATGAATTCAACACGATTGTCTCACAGCTAACATCGGTTGAAATTAAATTTGATGATGAGATTCAGGCACTTATTCTTTTGGCGTCTTTACCAGACAATTGGGAACCAATGCGGGCGGCGGTTAGCAACTCTGTTGGGAAAAGAAAGCTACAATTCAATGATGTCAGAAATCAAATTCTTGCCGAGGAAGTTCGCAAGATGGATTCTGGTGAAGGAACATCATCAAGTTCTGCTCTAAATCTCGAGAATAGAGGAAGGGACAGGAGTGGCAAAAAGAGTTTTAACAAATGGCATGGTAGATCCAAGTCAAGAAATGGAAAAGACAATAACACATTTGAAAATAATATGAAGTGCTGGAGCTGTGGTGAGACTGGTCACATGAAAAAGAATTGCAAATCAACAAAGAACGACGTTAATGTTGTTACTGAGGAGGTACATGATGCTCTATTACTATCCATGGAAAGCCAGGTTGATTCTTGGGTTATGGACTCGGGAGCTTCGTTTCATACCACTGGTAATCGTGATGTATTCGATAATTACATTGCGGGAGATTACAGAAAAGTTTTCCTGGCTGATGGAAAACCTTTGGAAATAATTGGTATGGGTGATATCCGGATGAAGATGACGAATGGATCTGTCTGGAAAATCAACAAAGTAAGGCATGTACCAAAGTTGACACACAATCTGATTTCAGTGGGACAGCTTGACGACGAAGGTTATAAGGTGACCTTTGGTGATGGTTCTTGGAAAGTGAAAAAGGGAGTCATGATTGTTGCTCGGGGAAAGAAAACTGGAACACTTTATATGACTTCCAGTTTGAGAAATAAATTAGCAGCTGTGGATGCTGGAGCTAATTCAAGTCTATGGCATAGTAGGCTTGGGGATACGAGTGAGAAGGGAATGAAAATGCTTGTTTCAAACGGAAAGCTACCAGAATTAAAGATCGTTGAACACAAGCTGTGTGAAGCTGTATTTTTTGGAAAACAGAAAAAGATGAGCTTTTCAAAAGAGGTTAGAGAACCGAAATCGGCGGATTTGGAGCTGGTACTGATGTATGTGGACCATCTCCTGTGACATCCCTTGGAGATCACTCAAGATATTATGGCACTACTGTTGACGATTCGAGCAGGAAATTTTGGGTTTATTTTGTGAAAAATAAATCGGATGTTTATGAGACCTTGAAACAGTGAGAGTTAGCCATGGAAGATGTGATGGATTCACTGTCATCCAATCACATGTGGGAGTTGTCAGAACTTCCTGAAGGTAAAAAGGTTTTACATAGCAAGTGGGAGTACCGGTTAGAACATGACGGTAGCAAGCGGTACAAAGAAATACTTGTTGTAAAAGGTGAAAAGGAAGTCATTGATTACACTGATATTTTCTCTCTGGTGGTAAAGTTAACTACTATCAGGACTGTACTTGGATTGATGGTAAAAGAAGATTTACATCTGGAACAGTTAGATGTAAAGACGACATTTCTTCATGGTGAGCTAGATGAAGAAATAAATCAATCACAGGAATTTGAAGTACGAGTGAAAGAGAAAATGGTGTGCAAACTTCAAAAGAGCTTGTATGGTCTCAAACAAGCTCCAAGACAGTTGTACAAGAAGTTTGATGGCGTAATGAATAATGATGGTTTTCTGAGGTATCAGGCTGATCAGTATTGTTATGTGAAGCTTGATGGTTATTATATCATACTACTGATATATGTAGTTGATATGTTGATAGCAGGAGCTTGTCTGGAGGAGATTGATAAACTTGAGAAAGTGTTATCAAAGGAATTTGCTTTGAAGGATTTGGGTGCTGCAAAACAAATCCTTGGAATGGAGATCCTTAGAGATCGGATTAATGGAGTCTTGAAGCTTGAGAAGATTTCTGGAAGCAAGAATCCAGCTGATATGCTCACGAAGGCTGTTATCATTGAAAAACTGAAGTTGTGTTTGACTTCAGTTGGTCTCCTGGACTAACAAAGGAGGTATGAGCTGTTGCACTGATGGTGTGAAGACATGATTGAAATCAAGTCTTCAAGTGGGAGAATTGTTAGGTGAGTTTATTTATTGGGGTGGAGCCCACACATTAAATAATTTAATAATTAAACCAAATCCCGCATCGAAAAGTTTGCAAAAGTTGTATAGGAGGGAATTAGTTATAAATAGAGCTCAATTCCTTCAGTTATTGTATCCCAAAATTAAAAGCTTTTCAGCTTTGATAAAAATAGAGTGCATATAAAAAAAAGAGTGTATTTTTTTCTTGAGTGCGAGAATTCTCTTGTGTGAGTTAGAGAAATTATTTTCTCGGTATACTCGGGTTTGGGAGTGTGAGAAATATTGAGTGTATTGGTGTATACACTTGTTGTAATATTTCTTTCGGTTATAAAAGTTGCAGTGCTCCGTGGACGTAGTCTATTTTGGGTGAACACGTAAATCTTTGTGTTCTTGTTGATTATTTTATTCCGCAAGTTTGAGTACTATTATCATCGTGGTCGGCATCGCTTCGGGGTAATTTCCCAACACTTTCATTAGTAGGAAATTCAAAGAAAAAGTAAATCTAAACCACCAACAGAGCCCAAATAATTAAGAATATGAAAAATATATGTCTTCCGACACAATACTGTCAAATTAAGAAGAAGAAAATGTTCTGCTCTATAATTACCTGTAGATTTTATGGGGAAAAAAATTGATTTTAGTTTACGGAATAATAAAATTTGATCAATGAACCAATAAAACATCACACAAAATTAAGAACTTACAATGCAATGATTAAATATCGCATGAGCGGAAAATGAGATGCTACCAAGGATGGATTTAGGATTTCGGATTTGGGGAGACCGTATACAAAAAAAAAAAGACAAAATAATAAATAAAATAACCAAAAAATAAAAAGACAAATATTGGGAGGACATCTCTCGATCATGAAAGATAAATAAAGGTTCATATAAAGGAAGGGAAATAAAGGGTGAAGGAAAAAATATGAGATAGAAAAGATTCGGACATTGGTTGTTAGAATTGCATAAAACCTTATCTATCAACTGAGATACAATTTATTTTTATTTATTTGGAGGGATCATGCAAGAATTTATAAAAAAAAACTAACATATAGTAAAAAAATTCAAAAAAATTTGGGGGGTCGTGGCCCCCTTCACCCTATACTAAATCCGCCCGTGGATGGACACTACCCAAATAGTGCATTTTTTGTGAACATTTATTGATACATGCGAGGCATTAGCAATATAGTTGTAATTTTAATATAAAATGGAGGGAATTTCTGAGTGATTATATAGAAATTTCTTCGTAATTATATCAAATTTTGTTCAAATTTACGTGATATTTCCGTCATGTTATAAATTTTCCCAGGATATATACTTTTTAGACAAAAAAAATTGCAGCTGTAAGTGGCATGAGACAATGAGAACACTTTACAAAACATCGCATTCGGCAAAATGTATAATAAGATTTCTTAATATTTGGCTACATGTACTTGAACCGTGTATTTTCACTATAAAATAATGAAAATCCATCTTATTTGACCATATTAAACATATATCTATAATTGTGGGTAAGTAGGCAATCCATTGCAAATGATATAATTTTTTTCTAGATATTTTAATGAACTTTATTATGTCCATACATAGAGATGACAATGAATCGAGTTCGAGTAAGATTCCATGCCTCCGTCCTCGTCTTCATTTATTGTATACACCCTCATATCCATCTCCATCATCGGGTATTCAACTTTCATTCTCATTATCATACTCGTCGGAAGACTGTGTATCCATACATGTTGACATTACATATATTGGAATGCTAGTGTAGAAAATACATATATACACACACGCATATTCCAGCTACTTGTGTGGATCACCAGGAGCATGCATGAAAATTCTATTCGTTAAATTGAAAAGTTACCCCTCTCCCAAAATTTACAAGTAAAATAATAAACAACAATAAAAGTATTCATATTGTACATTTACACACACCAACACACTCGATTTGTTAGGGATTTACGTTATAGTTTCATACAAATTTACGTACACACACACACAACAAGCTACCAATCCACCAAAAAGTTCGAACTTATTGTACATATATATATATATATCTAAACAATATATGATGTCACCCACAAGAGAAAATATCTGAAGAAATGCCCACACTCCTCCACACACCACACAAACACACATCCCCGTTCGCATATCAAATAAAATTAACATGAACCAACCACATTTGAAAATCTCCAGAAAATTTCTTGCGAGAAATAACAAGGAATTAGTGACAAAAACTACGCGTAATAATAACTTGAAAAGAGGGTCTCAAGAGAAGTTCAAAGCAGAGATTTCCTATAAATAGCAGAGGCAACTTTCACCAGAACATCACAATATATACACAACAAGAGAAGAAACAGTAAAGAGATCTCATACACGAAATCTCCAGATATATAAGATAAATTTATTTTCACGAGCAAAAATGAATTCCAACTATGGTGAGAGCAGCAACAAATATGGAACTCAGTCGGGCAAGAACGGAAGTGTTTTTCCTAAAGATAATAGGGAGCATGTTTCAACAATGATGGGCAAGAAAATGGCTGAGGTTGGACGCAAAGCCGCGAAGTCTGCTTTTAATGCATTCAAGGATCAAACCAAAAATGGCAAAAAGTAAGTACTCCTGGGAAGTAATCAAGTTATCCCCGTCTGTGGTTTCTTAAAATAAAACCTCTATATATAGTTTTAAAGTAATGTGTACGTGCTTTGTGATTCATAATATATAAGAGGGTAACTAATATACATATCCTCGTATAGTTCATAATTCCACTTGTATTGAGGATGTTTTTCTTTGTACGTTTCTGTTAATACATGTAATTTTGTGGTTTACCATAATGTTCCGCGTTTTTTTCAAGTTCCTCCTTTTAGTTTGATGAACTATGCTGTCGCACCTCTGGCTTTCCTATATATTAGCAAAGTATAGGTGATTTATTAATAGAAAACAAAGAAAAGGTAAATCTAAACCACCAACGGAGCCCAAATAAGAATATGTGAAAATTGCCAAAATCATCCTCTCGGTTTTCGTACTCTAACTAGTCAAAATTGGTTTTTGGTCTCATTTCGCCAGAAAAGATGCAAGCATTTTCGATATCATATCAGTAAAGACGGAGCTAGAATTTTTTGGAATGATGGGGCGATCATAAAAACTTCGTAGTTTTGAAACGATCACGGTTATAAGCATGGGAAATGGGTCGTCTAATCTCTAGAAAAGGAAAGGAAAGGAAAATCAACCATTTTCTAGCCATGCATTAATAAGGGAACATGTTACCACTTTCCAGTTTCTACTCTCAACAACGCAAAGCATAGCTGTTTGTTTGCTAATTAATTAAATATCTTGCTACAAGCCCCGTGTTGGCTCCACACACAAATGTGTACTGGTGTTTGAGTATGTACGGTATCTCACCAGTTTACCAATATTGTGCAGAGCACTCCAGATGTTCTAAAGTTCAACAAGGGAGAGAATATTAAACCCACGTACAATACCAGTGGGACAATCTCTCTAATTTATTAACCTCAAATGCCTTTCACACACTTGTGGTATTTAACCGAAAAAACTATATTTTTTGTCTTATGACTTGCATATTTTTTATTTTTTTATCATTTATAGATTAGTTAACATTATTAGTCCACTAATTTGCGCTTTATTCAATTTGAGTAATTTTTTACTGGAATGTTCTGTCATGTCATCAATTGCTGGTATCACGCCAGCAATCTCCGGTGAAATGTCTTCACTGCAGATGCCAATTCAGTATTTTTCTGCGTCAAGTCAGAACTTTGACGAGAAATGACTAAAGTTGAGAATAAAAAGTTCTATTAGTGAATTAAGATGGTGATTAAGTGATAACATGACAAAAAATTAGAAACTTACTATTACATGACCAAAAACATAAATTTTCTTGTTTAAAATGCACAAAACATATTTCTCGCTTCGACCCCAATTAATGCAGTCCTTTCCTCTATCGTCTCCTTCACTTTGTCAGCTTTCTACATGAGCACTAGTATTATGTCATATACTCGATAAGCCAACCCAAAACCAAAGAGATTGGTTTGCAAGTTGGGAACTTGGGAGAGCTTGGTCAGTCAATAATTAGTTGCCATCATAACATCTTTCCTCATCCATTCCATTTTACTTAATTGAATTAACACTATCTAGTTAGACTTCAAAATAACGTTCGCATTTTGAAAAAAAGTTGTGTCTTTCGACACAATACTGACAAAGAAGAAGAAGATGCTCTGCAGTCTGCTCCATTTAGCTGTAGATATTATGCAATAACTACACCATGCTCTCTGTTGGATCTTCAACACAAAAACCTTACTGCTATATACTCTCCCACTATTCATCGGCCACAAAAAATAAAAATGAGGCATACTAAGCGTACCTTTCTGAGGAATAGCCCCAACGACGCCTGCTTAATTGTTCTCTCCAGCTTTCCTTTTCAAGATTTTCCTTATTTTTCCATTATTCCCGCAAGCAAACTAAATTGCTCTTCAAAGATAATGAGAAATTAAAATCCCAAGATCCAAGCAAAAAACAAAAAAGGAGACAGATGCGGTAAGCCTGACCAGTTATTTCTGAAATGACGTCGGAAAATTCTGGTGGAACCCTAGTTTAAGGCCAGCAGTCGACGCAAGATTGGAGCGACAAAAGTTAAAAGTCAAACGCTGTCCGCACAAATTTTAAGAACATATAAATTCTTTAATTGGAAATATGGAATCATTCGTATTACTATTTTCTACCTACTCGGCCATTCACCATTTGTTACTCTTATAAGTCAACTAAATTATTTTTTCTACAAATAATTTTTTTAAAATTGAGATTAATGAATTTTAATTCTTTTTGGAAATTATAAGTTTAGATATATGAAATTTTACAAAAGACATGGAGAATATCCATAGCTGTCCTTCCTTAAACAAACTCGCATTTAATATTTTGAGTTTTGTTAGAAAGCTAACATACATTAATTTTGAGTCTTTGGGTGACGATAAATTTTGACATATAAATGTAACAAATGTAATATCTTACATGTTATATAGAAAAAAAAAAATACACAAAGAAATAATTGATTAACCAACTCTATTTTAATTGGACTTGGCGAAAAAATGCAAATTCCCTGATGATTTTTTTCATTACGCTCCCCCTCTTTGGCGGAAACGCTGCCTTGTTACCTGGTTCCGCGGTGATGGGTGTGGCTGCCAGATTGGGGGTTTCAGTGGTCGCTCCGCTGCTAGTGTTATAGCTACTATCACCGCTCATTTTTCAACTTATGTTGGTATTCTTTTCTTTTCTTCTTTTTACAGAGCTCCGCTACAAATAAGCAATATTTGTAGCATTCAGGGGGAAAAAAACTGTATAGATGGTGGTCTTGTTTATCTTGTCTGTTTTATAGGACATACGCCGCACAATTTCCGCAGACTAGATATTTAGAAACGATCTAGATGGTCTCGATATATTTACTTAACGAAGAAACAAGATTAATGAGACACAATTGAAATTATGGACACCTTAAACGAGAAGAAAAATTTGTGGTGAATGGTTGCCCGTAAATTTCAATTAAAGTCGTAATAGTTAATCTCAAATTTTCTAAATTTGAGAAAAGATATCAGGTTTGACAGTCAATAGTTTTCGCCCAACTCAATGAAAAATTTCAATTAAAGAAAAAAAAAACCTACCTCGTTGTTTTTCAAATATTATCCTAGGGATAGGATTAAATGTTTGTATGATCTTTTCAAATTTTAGGTTCACTTGTTGTTATATTGTAGTCTAGTCAAGGCAAATCCTAATAATTTTTTGGCTGGAGTCTAACTTTAAAAAAAACACTCCTAAATCACAATTTGCGTTCACAATATTCTTTTAGTTCCATACTAATTTTTTTGAATAAAAAAATCAAACAATATACAACAGTCAAAATATTTTAGTTATAATTAAATAATAAGATCAAACATATCCAAAATTATGATAAAAAAATATATCGTCTTACAATTTTAAAGATAAAATAATAACTCATAAATCTGTATAATCATGTTGTTCAGTGATTTTTTTATTGATACATAGTCAATCAATTCAATCTTTCTTATGACATGGTTGATCAAAGAAAAGTTTTGATGAACTTTAATTTCGAAAAACTTCGTTCTGCACTTGCTATTGTAACCAGGATAGTTAACAATTGCATATTTTGTTTACTTTCTTAAGGCAATTAATCCACTGCTTCAATTGCATATTTTGATTCTCTTGTTAATGAGCTCTTCAAAAACTATGAACTCCGAAAATAAATCATCATCGATATCATTGCAACCATTATGATTCAGAGAATAAGTTTTATATTATGTCAAATTTACTTTAATATATAATAAAATTGGGGAATAAAAAAATTTGTTTATACTTGACTCATTAAAAATAAATTTATACTGAATTTTTTTTATCAAAAGGTCCAAGATTAATAAGTTTAATAATAAAAAAATAAGTTTATATTGAGCCCCAAAAAATAAAATTTTGTGATATATAATGAAAAAAGCCAGTGAATGATAAATTTATATTATGTCAATTTACGCTATTATATAACATGTTTTTTTGATTAAAAAAAATACGGGCCCGTAAAAAATGGGTATGAGACGGATGACTCTCAGGACTCTGAATAGGAACTAGAGCTGTCAAAATGGGCTAGACCCGTCGGACTGAGTTGATGTAATATCAAACTATTTGGATGTCGGCTAAATGGGTTGAATTTGCTTGGATTGCGAGTTGGGACTAGATGGAACGAGATGGGGTGGGCTAGCCCATCACATTAGGGTTTTTTTAGATTATTTATTATTTTATATTTGAATATACGTTTTCATACACTACAAAGTAATCACACACACAAAGCGTAACATTTTTTCTTAACCGTGAAGGATCTAATGTTCTTGAAAGAATCAATGAAGATAAATATGGATGATGTTGAGCAAAAGATTATATAATTAAATAAAAATGATTGATGAATGTTGAATTATAATGATAATAAATTTGTTTAGTTTTTTTCTAATTGCGTTTTATATATATACTCTTTTATTAGTTTTTTAAAATCACTTTGTTAAAATTTATTGTTTGAAATAATACATTTTTATAATTAAATTAGATTATAAAACTAATTATATAATATTTAAACTTTAAGCAAAATTACAATAAAAAACAATTACAAAAAAAAAAAAAAAGAAAAAAAAAACGCTAATGCTACAGTGTTGCACAAACATTGCGCTGGTTGGAACAATTAACTCTGCAATTTACACCATTTTGGTGCAGGGTTGGAGTTGCTCTTGCTTTCTTATTGTAACACTATGATATTTTGTCTTGAACTATTTAATTAATATTTTTTTCTTATGTTTTCTATTTGTTTTAATATATATGTGTGTGCGTGCGGGTCTACCTGCAACCCAATGTGTGTTAGGTGATAGGTTGAACGAACCCCGAACCCCGCCCCCTAGTGTTGGGTTGTGACAGTTTTCGAGCTGATCGTCTCATTAGTCTGTTCTGACAACTTTAATAGGAACGACATTGACATTAATACCAAAATATGAAAAAATTAGTAGGGATCAATAACCAAAATATAATAATATTTAACCAAGATCTACGTAACTACGTTAGGCATTCAAATTTTTTTTAAAAAAAATTAATAAGTTTTTGCATACCTACATCTATAGACGAGTACAAATATGAAAACACCAATACATAATACATAGACTGCGTTTGGTTATAGGATAAAATAAACTAATGATTAGTATGTAAATGATAAAAAAAATTATTGTGATAGCAATTTAATATATGATGTAAAATAGTATTATGTTTGGTACGATTTTTAAGTATGAGATAATTTTGAATTTTATGATGAAATGACAAAATTGCATTTTTCTTTATTTTTTCTTCTTTACTTCGGCGACGGCCCGGCAACGGAGGTGGTCCGACGGCCGGTGGCAGGAGGCGGATCGACGGCGGTCGGCGGTCGGCGCCGGGAGGTGGTCCGACGGCCGGCGGAGGTTGGTGGCGGCCCGGCAACGGCGGTGGGCCGACGGCCGACGGCGGCCCGATGACAGTCCGGCGGTGGCTGGACGACGGTCCCACGACGGAGGTGGTCCGATGTTGGTGAAAGAGAAAGGGTAAAATTGGAAAGAGGATAGGGATAAAAGAAGGATAAATAATCATAGGGGGAAGGGGGTATTATTTAATCACACCTAATACAACCTAATCATTCATAGAATGGATTGAGTTGATTAAATAAAAATCGTACCAAATATTGGATTAGGTGGTTTAAAATAAATAAACATACCTAATCACTCCAACCAAACGCACCCTTAAAATATTTGTGATGTGATCATAATAAGGCTTGATGCTAAAATAATACTTGTCCTGTCATTTTAGTAGTAAAAGTATTAATTAGATTTGCATAATCAAAATATCAATTACTATTTTCTGAATCGATAGCAAAGCCCATAAACAAACTATTTTTATTTGTTTTGCAATAAATTTGCTAGGAGATACAAATTTATCTCGAAAAAATATATTTTTTTCTTTTGAATATATATTCTTGCAATTCAAGGTAAAATTGAATGTATAATTTCAATTTCAAATAATTAAAAGCTTGGTAGATATATTTTATATAATAAAAAATATACATTGGAAGAATCGATTCTCGTAACAAAATTTTTACTGTTACGGAAAGTTATATATGGGTTATGGACGTCAGTAGGTGAAGTCAGCACTAACTACGTCATTTCATCTTCTTTCAACTTGCAAAGCGTGACATCACGGGAGCTGCTACGAGGAGAATCTTATTGGTGCCACCTATCATTTGGTTTTATTAACTAATTTTTTCAACATTTAAGATGTTTTTCTAAATTTTATTTCACATTATTATAAGTGACTTTAAAAATTATTTTTAAAAAATAAATAACCTCATCATTAGAGTAACATCTTTATTCGAGTAAATTTTTTATGAGATGATCGTACATATTTATTTCTGTGAGACAGATCAATATGATTCATAATTAAAATGTTTTTCACGAAAGAATTGAGTCAGATTGGAGATTTGTATCACAAAATTGACATATGAGATCTTGTTATATGAGTTTTGTGTCTTCATTTTTAGTGACATAATTAGTTGTGTATACGTGGTGCTCACTAATTTGTGGATCCTATTTAATATGACAAAAACTTGCGTGAGACGGTTTCACGCGTTGTATTTGTGAGACGTATCTATTATTTGGGTTATCCATAAAAAAGTATTACTTTTTATTGTAATATCGGTAGAGTTGACCCGTCTCACAGATAAAGATCCGTGAGACCGTCTCACAAGAAACCTACTCATTTAATATATTTCGACAACTACTTATTCATATATTTACAATTTTATTTAGAGATCCGCATCAATAATTCAAAAGGAAAGACACAAATAAGCTATAGAAGACAGGCAAGCAGTTAAAAAAATGTCACTCAATAAACACGTATTCCCAATTCAAGCTGGTCTTTTGCTGTCTCCCACTATATGTAACTTACATTAACTCGTCATTTTCTATAATAAAAGTTCATCTTTTTGGAGCCCTTTACTAACATTGGTGAAAAAAGGTAATAAAAACAGGACTTTTACTAATTTATCTTGTGGTTTAGATTTAAATAGCGTTTGACAGAACTTAAAAAATAAATATATATATATATATATATAAAGCTTATAAGTATTTTAATAATTTGTTTTAGAAAAAAAAGTTGCTGACAACTTATAAGTTGTCAAAATGTTTTAAAAAAAGTTGGGATACCTGTTTTTTTTCTAAAAAAAATCTTAATTTTATATATCAATTTTGCAAAATATCCTTATATATCTTTTGGAATCTCCACTTTATCATCATTTCTTAAATCTCCACTTTATGAATTTACTTTTTATTGAGTTTAAAATAAGGTTAAGTTCTATCTTTTTATTATGATATAAAAAAACTTATAAGTTGTTTTAAATAAGTTTAGTCAAATGTCATAACCATCTATATTCTAGTCTAATGTCGTATATCATAATTGTGGAAATGATTGGATTGGATAAAAATCAACTGTTTTCCCCAAAAAAAAAAAAACCAAATTTTAACAAGAAATAAGAAAGAAAAATTACATTTATTTGTAAATCGCGGTTTATCCATGCTCACCTTTTCTATCCTAACCTTTTCTATCCTAACCAATTATCTAGAGAAGCTAAATTCTATTTCTTATACTACTGGTTGACCATTTGGCCGCTCCGAATTTTTGGTGGGACCATGGAGCATCTCCCTTTTAGATTATGTGAGAGGTTCTATTTATTTAAAAAAAAAATTTAGTGTATGATTATATTTTTTGCTTTATCAATGAAAATTTTCTAATATTGATCTTATTAAGTATTTTTAATTTTGTAATTTAATTTTTTATTTTTTGTCTTGTTACGATAATTTTCAATTTTAGTCTCGCAATCCATGTGTTTTTTTTTTCAAGTTTAATCTTGTTACTTATAGTTTTCGGTTTTTATCTTTTTTTTACAGACACAAAATATAGATTCGGTAAATAAGAACAGAAACTGAAATAAAAAACTTAAAAGTTACAAAACTATAAATGATCATTCATCATATAAAGACCAAAAATGGAAAAGAAATGAAAATTATATCACTAAAAATACAATTTCGTTGTTAACACAACCAAAAATGAAACACGAGGCGAACTAGTAACGCGTAAGGAGATATTAGTACAAGAAGCCGAAGATAGGTGTATATTATTGTTGTCTGTTTCTCACTCTACTTTGTAAGATGAGTCTAATTCAATAAGTTGATAATAAAATCCATGATCATTCCAAAAGTTTATGATAAAATCTATGGTTCTGACAAAAAAGGCCTTACTCCTCACAAAGGTACGAGATCTCCATACTTTTTTTATTCATTTTTATAATATTACGTGACAAAATATGTAATTTGACCATTTTTAAAATATGTGTGATGATCTTTTCTTAAACAATTTATAATTTTTAATTGAAAAGATCCGAGCTAGCAAATAAGAACTCATTCCACGTCGAGCAACAAATCAAATGCTGATATTTATGAAATATAAGGAAAATAAATTATATAACAATTATTGGTAAACAATAATCATCATGAATAAAAACAATGACAATAAGATACTTGAGTAATGGCATTTAAATACGAGTTAAATCGAAAGTTTCAAAAAAAAAATCCAAATTCATAACCATAACATGAATTATTTATATATAAGATGCAATGAAATTTTCAAGAATTTGGAAACACAGCAGTACTCTTATCCTTGCTGCCAGCTCCATTATTTTTCTCCAAATCATGCAAGGTTCTGTTCTTGCTTTTGCTGCTGCTGCTGCTCTGTTTTGAAACACGAAAATATAGAGTCAAGCATCATCTTCTTCACCGAAGTCCTCTTCACCGGAAATACGCTCCCTTTCTTGGGTCTAAATCTGGGTACGCCAGCTCCGGCGACTTGCTCCTCCTCCGCCACCATTCTGCTGGTTTTTTTTTTTGTTTTTATGGTAAAGGATAGTTAAACTGGTTGTACTATGTGCGGTTCACTGAAATAAATAAAGCAGGGAAACTTGGGAGTTGGGGATCGACAGGATTACACTTGTCGTTCGATTACATGTCAACTCCTTCTTTATTTGGAATTATAAACTTGTCTGTATTGGGTCATGAATAAAGAATAATGCTTTGAGAAATAAGATGGTAGATGTCATGATTTAGGGATAATAATATAGTTTGTGTGCACATGTTTTCCACTAATCGGAATATATTAAGATTTCTTTGTACTGTATTTTTTATTAAAATTACTAATGATTTTCTCTCTCGTGTAGACTGCAGTGTTGCCATACAGGTATGAATGAGCTGTTGCAAGCTGAAAAAAGGGTCACTGTATGTCTGTATGTCTGTATCTTTGTCGCCCGAGTGTGAACGAGGAATGACCAGTGTGAACTGAATCATGTTTCCGTTGCTAAGCAAATAATTAAGTAATACCGTTTTTTTAGTGAATTGTTTTACGTTTCGTCGCATTTTAAATGTATTTGAACATTAACGTACATTGAATTCATCGATTTATCAAGAATTTTTCTTTATTGTTACTAAAATTGATTTATAAAATGAGTGGAATTTTTTATTTTATGACTGATATTGACTATTGAATATTTATATTTTATATAATCTTTTTTTTACGTATAAATACATCTCTTTTACTTTTTAGTTTTCTATTTAAATTAACAAGCTGTTGATAAAAGTCTCTCAACCAGATGATTGCTTTTAATGCTTCATTTTCTTTTTATTTTCTAAATTTTATGCACAAATAGTTATTTAATTACAAGTTATCTTTAACAATTTATTGTGTATTATTGCTATGATTGCAACTTAATGGAGCGTATGTGATGACATAGTGTCGCAACCCCAACAATAATTATTTATATTTAAATTATTATTAATTAAAATTGCTTTGTGTTTGATGTAATTATTTAATTAATGAAAATATATTTGATTTATATAAATGATTTATGGAATGTTAAATAACATTCATATCGGATTCGCTAAGTGTAATAATTGTTTATGTTATGTAAAACAATAGAAACGTGGTGTTTGAATTGCTTTACTGTTTAAAAGATTTTAATTAACGTTACATACTTACCATCGGCTATAAATTTTTATATAATGACAAACATATGGTCCTACAATTGGTATATATTGGAGCCAAAGTCATGAGTTCGATTCTCATATATTACAAGAAGTGTAACTATTAGGAGTTAGATTGTTGGAGAGCAATATTGTTCATGCTGGATACGTCGATCGAACCATGATGATTGAGTTATTATACCGCTTAAAATATTTGAGTTTCACTGTTACCATCTGTTATAACTTTTGGTATGATAAATGTTCGGTCCTACAATTAGTATAAGAGCCAAGGTCAGATGTTTGATTTTCATTGATTGTAAAGAGTGCAATTGTTGAGAGAAAGATTGATGGGGTGCAATAATTGTCCCTTCTGAATAGAGCAATCAAAACATGACATTTGAGCTACGTACGGTACAATTTTAAAAGATTTGAGTTAATGTTTAAGCACTATTACCACAATCAATAATTTTTGGTAAATCGACACACATCATGTCCTATGAAATTCATTATATCACGAGTCAATTAGTATTATATTAATTTAACTAAATTAATTAAATTTGAATTCGAAATTGAAATTTTCTTTAAATAAATTAAGTCAAATAATTGATTGAAATTATTTAAGAAAACTTTCTCTCTTGAAAATTTTCATTAACAAAATATTTAGTAGACAAAATAATTTTTTTTATTTTTTTTTTGAATTATGAATCATAAATTCTAACTTATAAATGAAAAATTCAAAATTTATCTTCAATTTCCTCTATCGATTCTTAATTATTTTTTGTAATATTTGACGTTATTCTTTATTTTAAAAGTGTTTTTATTTTTCTTCGGGTAATTTTAACTATTATGTGGACTTTTAAATGCAACAAAATTAATAAAAATATAGTGACCATAGCTCAATTGTTTTTTGTAATATTTGGTATTATCAAAATATTTTTTTTACAAAATATTATTTTTAATGATTACATATATCTTGTGTGTAAATTAGTTTTTGAATTCTATAAATATATCCATATTTTCATGTTTTTACCATGTTATAAGTATAAATATATAGACATATATATGTATAAAAATTATTAAATTTCGAAATATTTATATTTGTACCTAAAGATTATGATGTGTCATAACAATTTTTTAAAAAAATAAGAAAAAACATTATTATTTCGGATTTTTTCGATGACAAAGTATTTTTTACCTACCCTAATAAAATACATATTTACACCTCTTACTTCAAGTGAGGTTTTTTTAATCTATTATATGCTCTCAAATTTTCATATTTTAGTTTTTTTTCCATAAATAATTTGTTGTCTCCGAATCAAATATTTCATCTTAAGTCAGAAATTTAAGTCAACTTATCTCAGATAGATATAATCACAATAATATAGGTTAATAATGATTGTTTCTTTAATAAAATTCAATAAAAACCCGACAAGTACTACAAAAAACGCGTTGAACGAGATTTTTCGAGAAAATTCTCAAAAATAGAAATTTTAGATAAAAGCATATGGATTGAAAGAATGCGTCGAGAGGATTCCAGAACAGTTTATAGAATCGAATTTGTAACTTTCTACGAAAAGTTAATGCGAAACTTTCTTAAAATGGAAAAACGCGATTTCGGAGGCCTAAACAAAGATATTTCGTGTTTTCGGACCATGCCTCACAACTTTGTTGTGAATATTACTCGTTGGGTCGTTTCGGAGGAAACTGCATCGGCTCTTTGTCATATTCTTGCCGATTATTTTTTCTTTTTTAATAAAATTTTTCCCAACTGAGTTATGAACCTGATGACTTTGATACCACTTAAATGTCACGTCCCGTTATCGGAGTTAGTCAACACCGATGTTGCTCAACAATCACATAATCGTCAAACAACAAGCCTTATAATACAATATATACCAAAACCAGTTTATTTTCTCATAATCAACAAAAGAATCGTCTTTACAACTTGAATACCAAAATGAACTGATTAAAAATGTTTTAATAGCGGGGAAGCGATAAACATAAACTAAACTTTAAATATTCTAGGATAACTCGAGATCTTCCGTCATCCCTAAAATTTCTCTTGCTCATCTTCTTCCATTTGCTCTTCGTTCTTATCTGGAGGAGATGAAGTAAGATGTGAGTATTTTGAGAAATACTCAGCAAGTAGGGGTCGTTCGAGACATGTAGCAACATATGTCACTCCCCGAGCCCGAGCCCACGTCTGCATGACTATACAATGGGACCCTATAGCAACTACTTCGTATTCATCATCGCTTTACGAAAATGATTAACTGATATTACTATAAAATTCCATTGTAAGAACATTATAAACTCATTTTAAATCTTTAATTTTTAAGATGTGGGGCAACATGTATCACAATCACCCCTCATTCATAACGCGATGTCCTTGTCGCAGCCTGACCCCTCGATCCACCAGCGCCAAGAATCGAGAGGTGGCTCCTACAGGTTCAAGAGGTGTCTCCCTTTATGTAGCACTTGTCCCGCAAGTTCAAGAGATGGCTCTCATGCACGTAAAACTTTGCCCCATATAGCACTTATTTCCCAATATTCCTTGCTGGTGACCGGCTCTGATACCATTCTATCACGTCCCGAGCCCAGGCCTGCGTCTGCGTGACTGCACAATGAGCCCCTATAGCAATTACTTCGTATTTGTCTTCACTTTACGAAGATGATTAACTCAAGTTACTATAGAAGTGCATTGTAAACCCATTATAAAATCATTTTAAATCTTTAGTTTTTAAGGTGTGAGACAAAATGTATCACAACATATATATATATATTTGAATTCAAATTTAACATAACATATCATAACTTGAATAATAAAGAATATTCATACTTCATAATCATAACATGTCATCACATATCATACTCATATAGCATACTTGTTTAGCACTGAAAGTCATCTCAGTTCCATGGTTTCCTGATATCAGTTTCTTATATGTTAATCCTCAAAGGACTGATGCTATATCCAATATGTTAATCCTCTATGGAATGAGGTCGTACAACAATTATCATCCCACCGTATTAAGGGTCATAGTTCGGAAATCCTTTCTCATATCCAATCGAATCCTAACATTGCTTTGAACACGTAATTTGAAAAATATTGAAGAAAATATATCGTGAACAAGGAATTATACTCGAACGAACTTTCGAAAAAATTAACTGAAGAGAGATTCGTACACGAATTATAATATAGTAAAAACCTAATTACAAAGAATATATACATAAAAAGCACACTTACGACGGATAAGTGTGCAAATTATAGTATAGCAAAAAATCCCCTTACCTTATAACTAGAAGAAAACATGAAGAATTCCGAAACCATAGAAGAATCATGCAACCGACAGTTCGAAAACGCAGCAGCACATTTACCGAAAAATCAGCCGCCTTATAAAATTCCTTGTACCTTATTGAACCGTTGGAATGTGCTTAAAATTTTACAGTACATTCAAAAGTACGTCAAATAAATCATGAACAGTGGAGATCGGGCTTGGAAGAGAAATTTCGAAATTTTGAGGATAATACGAGGTGTAAACTTTGAACTTCACGGGTTTTACAATAACTTTTTATGTTCTATCGGTCTGAATTTATAACAAGTTAGTGTTTTTAGAAAACTCCTTATGAAAATTTAGCTTTACTCATTGAATTCAGTTCAGTTAAGTTCTGTAATTATCATTTGGATCACAACTTTATTAAATGACCAAAACTTAAAATGTTCCAATAATTTTCCCATTTTTTGGTGTTTGAAAAAAATTATGCCAAAAGAGGGAAAATTGTTGAAATATTTTAAGTTTTGGTGATTGAATAAAGTTGATGATTCAATTGATAATCACAGAGCCTAACTGAATTCATTTATTCTCAATAGTATATACAATTAAACTATCTAACTGACTATATATGCACTGTTCTTCTTGTATTATCTTCTACACCGGCCATAATATTTTTCAGTAGACTTCTTCTGTACATCGGTAAATCTAGGTTGACTGGAGCCAATTGACCTCTTCTCTTACTCGTTAACAATCAATTCATACACTTAATTCCTAATACAACAAAAATAATATATATATCTCTCATTACATCAAAATAATTCCTAATACACTTAATTCCTGATGCAACATAAATAAATAAATTTTTCATTACATCAAAATTATTTAAGAAGAGGAATGAAAAGTGTGTCTTTTGATAAGTGAGTATATTTGGCTTATGATCACGATGATTTTATCTCTTGTGGGTTTCATAAATACTCTAAATATTTTGTTATTTCAAAAATTTTTTAATATTATCTACATTTTGTAACCATATTTTTATATATTAGTCACCAACGTGTAATGTACATGTACATGTACTTTCCTAGTATATAAAAATATGTGTGTAAGTACATAATTTCTCTCCGAATGGACTGAATCCATCTTTCATTAATTAAGCAAGCTTCCTAAAAATGACTCCCTCCACCTATTTGTTATTACGGGTAATATCTCAACTCTTGATCAAAAGATCATAATTTTTTTTGTTTTTTTCACGTGATGCAATAAGTGGACCAATTAATCCTATTGGTTTTGAAAATTTGCTTACCAACCAAACCACAGGTTTCGGTTTAGTCTGGTTCAACTTCGTTTGGATGATAATTTTTTATTTTTTCAAATAATATTTTTGGATATTTTAACATAAATTCAAAATTTTGAGCTAATCATTATAAATACATAAATATTAATAAACATACATATATTAAATTATTTAAATTACAATTATAAATTCTTAAAATGAAGTAGACCAACTTTAAAAAAGAAATTCGTCATCATCCGCTAGACAAAAACTTGCGTGAGACGGTCTCATGGGTCGTATTTTGTGAGACAAATCTTTTATTTGGGCCATTCATAAAAAAATATTAATTTTTATGCTAAGAATAATATTTTTTTATTGTGAATATCGGTAGAGTTTACCCGTCTCACATATAAAAATTCATGAGAGCGTATCACAAGAGACCTACTCCATCCACTATCACACTTAAAAAAAAGAGAGATATTTATCTTGTAACCTCTATCTACATTTTGTACAACAGTAGTTACCAAAACTTGAATACTATATTTCCAGCCAATTTCCACGAAGGTGCTAACGAGAAATTTCTCCATGTAAGAACTTTCGTATAATTTTCCGATGGTTAAATACTAAAGAGAAAAAAAAAAGTGAAAATCCAAAATTTCTCGATTAAATAAAATAGTCGAATGGAATTTTCTATCTAGCCACTAATTCATGTACAAAATCATGAACATGAACGCCAAAATTAAAATTTATTTTAGCTACAATTAATAAATTAATGTTATAAATAATAATCTAGCCCAACTAATTAGTTAAATAAAAGGTATTATACATTGCTATCCAATTACTAAATTTCATCAAAAAAATTAAACAACACAAATTGGATTTGTTATTTTTTTTAATTTACATATGGTAATTGTGAATTAATAAGGCAATTGAAATATAGTGGTACTACCGACCGACGTGAAGAATAAAGAAGCGAAATAAACATAAAAACGTCAAATGTTTCTCCTCCTAAAATTTAGGATTTATGTTTCCAGCCAATTTCCACGAAAGGCTACCTAGGAAATTTTTTCCCACGCGAACTTTAATTTCCTACGATTTTCTGATGTTTAAATCAAGCTAACCCATCCTTGATAAACCCATTGGCTGCGACACATACGCGTTTTTTGAAGGGTCCGAGGATTTGAAGGTGAAGCAGACAAGTGCAGGATGTGTATCCTTGTGTGATAGCATGAATGGTGTAGTGGATGGGACATGCTCAGGCAGAGGCCGCTGCCAGACTTCAATTCTTCAAGGTGTAAAGGATTTTTGGGTGGATGTTCGAAGTTTTAGAAATCACTCGAAAGCCAGGAATTTCAATCCATGTGGCTATGCATTTGTTGCCGAAGCCGAGAGGCTTTTGAGTTCTCGTCATTAGACCTAAAGAATATGAGGAACAGAACCATTTATGCAGTCCACTTTACTTGACTTGTACTTTATGACATGCCTAGAAGAGTTTAGAACTTAAGATGAAGTGATGGTGCAAAAGTGAGGAAAAATATATGATCATAACTCTGTATGATTTACCAAGGGTGCCTCAAATTTTCAAACAGGTTTGATGATTCCTGGAGTCGGAAGTTTTTGGCTATTTCGGAGACGCGAGGTAAAGAAACTCGCCAAACTAAGACGCAATGTATTTTAAAGCAACGGTGGCTTGATGCTAGAGTCTCTGTTAGCAAACAGAGGACAGCTACGCTTAGAGTTTTTACAGCAGAAGAGCTAAAAAATGCTACAGATAATTATACTGAGAGTAGAATCCTCAGCAGAAGTTTTGTTTTTGGAACCGTATATAGGGGGGAATTGGATGATCCAGGAGAAAACAAGCTTGTAAAAATAACGAATTATCATTTACGGGAATAAGAGATGAAGGTTTTCTTTCATCGGGAAACTAGTCTCTTTTTTCCCAGATAAACCACAAGAATGTGGCGAAGCTGATCGGCTGTTGTCTAGATACACAAGTGACTTTTTGTCCATGAATTCATTGTTGGACTATTGTTGGACTTTTGTTGGATTAGGCTTGGTCCATTTGAATGAGAAATTGGACTAGCTTGTGGATGGTAGGTGGGAAGTGTCCCACATAGGAAAAAGAACAAGGCATTGTTGAGCTTATATTGATTTACACTTTGTAGAGGTGTAAGTAAGATTGGTCAAGAGGCTCTCTCTCGCGTCCGCCGACGCAGGGGGGTGCAAATCATGGGCCCGATTACTTATTACGAGCTTTGTTTCAGACATGGCTACTGAAACTAACGTGCAAAGGAAAACTGTTCAAGTTGTCCCTCATGGTTACCCCACGTGCTGCTGCGGTTTCTGTTTCAGCCAGCCACGGAGAAAAACCTGAGAAGTTCACTGGTGTCGACTTCAAAAGATGGCAGCAGAAGATGCTGTTTTACTTGACGATGCTGAACTTGGCCAGATTCCTTACCGAGGATGCTCCTAAACTCAACGAGGGTGAGTGAGATGTTGAATCTGTTAGTGCGATTGAGGCATGGAATCATTCTGATTTCTTATGCCGAAACTATGTACTAAACGGATTGGCCGATTCGCTCTACAATGTATTTTGCGAAAAGAAAACGGCTAAAAAGTTGTGGGAATCCCTTGACAGAAAGTACAAAACCGAGGATGCCGGGGCCAAGAAGTTTCTTGTTGGTCGCTTTCTGGACTTTAAAATGGTGGATTCAAAGCCGGTTATCAGTCAAGTTCAAGAACTACAAGTGATTCTACACGAGATTCACGGTGAGGGGATGACTTTGAGCGAATCATTCCAAGTGGCTGCTATTGTTGAGAAACTACCACCAGCTTGGAAGGATTTCAAGAATTACTTGAAGCACAAACGAAAGAAGATGAATGTTGAAGAGCTCATTGTTCGACTTCGTATGGAGGAAGACAACAAGAGTTCGGAAAGAAGATTGTTATCTCCTGTTGCTGCTAAGGCAAATGTTGTCGAGCATGGTCAAAGCTCGAAAAAGAGAACCTTTTCCTCCTCCAACAGAAAGTTGAACATGGGACCCAAAGGAGGCGTTTCAAAGAAGAAGTTCTCGGGAAAATGCTATAACTGTGATGGCATGGGTCACAAGGCATCTGAATGTAAGAAGCCAATGAGAAACAGAGAGGCGAATGTGGTAGAGAACATTTGTCAGGAGGTTTCAAACATGAATCTCTGTGCTGTAATATCAGAGGTTAATCTGGTGGGTTCGAATCCAAGGGAGTGGTGGATCGACACGGGTGCCACTCGCCATGTTTGCTCGGATAAGGAGATGTTTGCAACTCTTGAGGAATCTGAGAATGGGGAAAAGCTGTTCATGGGAAATTCCGCCACTTCTGTAATCAAGGGTCAAGGAAAAGTTGTCCTAAAGATGACATCGGGAAAAGAACTGACTTTGAACAATGTGTTGTATGTACCTGACATCCGCAAGAACTTGGTGTCCGGGTCGCTTCTTAACAAGCATGGTTTCCGCATTGTGTTTGAGTCAGATAAGGTGGTTTTGTCTAAGAGTGGAATGTTTGTTGGCAAATGTTATGTTTGTAATGGTTTGTTCAAACTAAATGTAATGGCTATTAAGCCCGTGATGAATAAAGTTAATACTTTTGCTTATTTGCTTGAGTCTTCTTGTTTATGGCATGATAGACTTGGACACGTTAATTACGATACAATTCGTAGACTAATTAACATGAAAAGCATTCCTGCATTCCAAATTGATAAACAACACAAATGTGAAACTTGTGTTGAGGCAAAACTAACAAGATCATCTTTTCGAACTATTGAAACAAATAGTGAACCACTTGATCTAATTCACAGTGATATATGTGATCTAAAAAGTGTACAAACTCGTGGTGGAAACAAATATTTCATCACTTTTGTTGACGATAACACAAAATTTTGTTATGTGTATCTCCTTAAAAGTAAGGATGAAGCGATTGACAAATTTGTCCAATACAAGAGTGAAATTGAAAATCAACTTAGCAAGAAAATTAAGGTGCTAAGAAGTGATCGTGGAGGTGAATATTAATCACCATTTGCTGAGTTTTGTGCTCAACACGGTATCAAACACGAAAGAACTGCACCTTATTCTCCACAGCAAAATGGCATTGCAGAGAGAAAGAATCGCACATTGAAGGAAATGATGAATGCGTTGTTATTAAGTTCTGGTTTACCACAGAACTTGTGGGGGGAAGCTGTTCTAACAGCTAATTACCTTTTAAATAAGGTACCCCGAAAAAAGTTAGATAAAAGTCCATACGAGTTATGGAAAGGTAGAAGTCATTCTTACCAATACTTGCGAGTGTGGGGGTGTCTTGCCAAGGTAGCAGTACCCACTCCAAAGAAAGTAAAGATAGGACCAAAAACTGTTGATTGCATTTTCATTGGATATGCTCAAAACAGTACCGCGTATCGTTTCCTTGTACATGAATCTCAAATACCTGATATTCATAAAAATACGATAATGAAATCAAGAAATGTTTCGTTCTTCGGACACATGTTTCCATACAGATCTAATGAAGAACCAAGTTCATCCAAAAGATTGTATGAGACAATTGATCAAGGACAAGAGCTTGATCAAGATATTGAACCTAGACGTAGTAAGAAAGCTAGGACTGAGAAATCATTTGGTCCGGATTTCATCACTTTCATGATGGAAAGTGAACCTCAAAGCTTCAAGGAAGCAATCAGTTCATCTGAGGGACCTCTATGGAAAGAAGCTATCAATTCCGAAATGGAATCCATTTTACAAAATCATACGTGGGAATTAGTAAATCTTCCTCCGGGAAGTAAACCACTAGGCTGTAAATGGGTTTTCAAAAGGAAAATGAAATCAGATGGAACCATAGATAAGTATAAAGCCAGATTGGTAATTAAAGGTTACCATCAACGTGAAGGGCTTGATTACTTTGACACATATTCTCCTGTATCGAGAATACCTTTATTCGTGTGATACTTGCGATTGCCGCATTGCGGAATCTTGAAGTACACCAAATGGACGTAAAGACGGCTTTTCTAAATGGAGATTTAGAAGAGGAAATTTACATGGAACAACCTGAGGGATTTTCTGCGATTGGGCAAGAAAATAAAGTTTGTAAACTGGTGAAGTCTCTATATGGCTTAAAACAAGCACCAAAGAATGTCACGAAAAATTTGATAAAGCAATGATGGAAAGTGGATTTAAATTCAGTGAATGTGACAAATGTGTATACATAAAAAACACTGAAAATAGATATGGCATTTTATGTCTTTACGTAGATGACATACTTAACATTGGTAGTAATGATAAGATGATTAAATCCACAAAGAAATTATTGAACTCAAGATTTGACATGAAAGATTTGGGCTTAGCCGATGTGATCCTTGGAATTAAAATCCATAGAACATCAGAAGGGATAGTCCTAAGTCAATCACATTATGTTGACAAAATACTTGAGAAATTCAATAATGATGACTCTGCATTGGCTAGAATCCCGATTGACACCAGTCAGCATCAATCAAAGAATCGAGGTGAGAGTATGTCTCAATTAGAATACTCTCGAGTCATTGGAAGTCTGATGTACTTAATGAGTTGTACAAGACCAGACATAGCCTATGCAGTAAGCAAATTGAGTAGATTCACGAGTAATCCAGGAGTTGAACACTGGAAAGCAATTATCAGATTGCTAAGATACTTAAGGTACACTCGTGATCATGGGCTGCACTATACCAGATATCCTGCTGTTATCGAAGGATACAGTGATGCAAATTGGATATCTGATATGAAAGACTCAAAATCTACAAGTGGATTTGTATTCACTTTAAGAGGTGCAGCAATTGCGTGGAAATCTTCTAAACAAACTGTAATAGCCAGATCCACGATGGAATCTGAGTTTATAGCTCTTGACAAGTGTGGTGAAGAGACTGAATGGCTGCGTCACTTTTTAGAAGATTTTCCAGGATGGGAAAAACCAGTGCCGGCTATATGCATACATTGTGATAGCCAATCTGCAATAGGAAGGGCACAAAATACAATGTATAATGGTAAGTCTAGGCATATACGTCGTAGACACAATACCATTAGACAACTACTCTCAACTGGAGTTATCTATGTTGACTATGTAAAGTCAAAGGATAATATAGCGGATCCACTAACCAAAGGATTAAACAGAGAGTTAGTTGCGAAATCGTCAAGGGGAATGGGGCTCAAGCCTATAGAATAAATTGGTGCGAAGGAAAACCCAACCTACGCTGACTGGAGATCCCAAGAACTAGGTTCAATGGGACAACCTAATCGCATTAATTTGGAGAATCACTGTGGGGGTTATCCCTAGTCCATTCCTATTATGAAACAGTGAATGTTGAGGATAAGCTTACGGCTTTTAATGATTCTGATGAGAAGCAATATAGACTCACCTATGTGAGAGAGAAGTGGAGCCGCTTCAAAGGAATTGCAAGGCTCAATTCTAGACCCTCTTGCAGAACCAGGCGTGTGTTCATGGCCAAAACGAACACAATCATGAGAACTGAATAGTATTAGTAAGAGTCCTGTGTGAAGTATATCTTAATTCACACAAACGGCTGTACAGTTCAAAGACATCATGTCTACTTTCAACCAGTGAATTGTTATGCTTTCACAAGGGAAGGTTCAAAGGGTAATACCTACCTATTCTATGCAAGATTCAACTGTTGAACTTTATCACGAAAAATCGTCGAATATCTTTCAATTTCCATTCATGTGGGGGATTGTTGGACTATTGTTGGAATTTTGTAGTATTGGGCTTGGTCCATTTGAATGAGAAATTGGACTAGCTTGTGGATGGTAAGTGGGAAGTGTCCCACATAGGAAAAAGAACAAGGCATTGGTGAGCTTATATTGATTTACACTTTGTAGAGGTGTAAGTAAGATTGGTCAAGAGGCTCTCTCTCGCGCCCGCCGGCGCAGGGGAGGTGCAAATCATGGGCCCGATTTGCAGTGGAAAAAGGCTTGACTTGTGTGCAAGCGTACGAGCGCGATCTGGGTGCGTCGAATGTCGGACCGATCAAGGCAAAATTTCCCACCAAGATTCACCTGGCTTTTGCTAATTTTCTTTTTCGAAATTTCAGTTATGAATGACCTTCCAGCTGCCTGACTCTTCATATGGCTTGGGTGAATGTTGGTGCTCCAGCTGGGTGACGGTTGGTGCTCCAGCTGGGCTGGCCTTTGGCCTTTCGGATGACCAACAGTTACAGTCATATGGAACCGGAGTGCCTATAAACAGAGGCAGCCTCAACTCCATCAGGGATAATCCAACACACTCTCCTGCACTCTCAAATTTTCGAAGCTTTCTTCTACTTTCCTATCTCGGCTGCTGCTGCTGCCAACGGCTGCTGTTCCTCTGTCATTCCTCTGCCCTCGTGATAAAGTTCAGGTATTTTTTTCAGTTCGCCGTGGTGGTGCCTTGTGCTACGGTACTACTGGTTTTCCGTTGTATCCTGGGAAACAGACGTCCACGTTCATCCTCAAGCACGCAACGGAGGGGACGAATCTGTTTTAAGGACACTGTATTTCATACAGGCCTCGGTTTGCTTTATTTTTTGCACTGTCCTGTTGTTTTGTTTATCGCACTGCTTCGCTTGTTTTGCACATTGCTTTCTGCTCTGTACCATTCCATATATTTTGGATAACATTCATATCTGTTAACACCCTTTCAGGTTACATTATAGATGATGATCTCGCATCCTCTCTTTCATGGGATTTTCGTATGAGAATAGCTGCTGAAACTGCTGGAGCCCTTGCATATTGATATCATTTGAAATATATCGTGATATATATAATTATATTGTAAATAAGTACACGATAAATTTGAATTTCCTTTAATTAACTTATTTAACAACGAAAATAAATTTGAAATCTTGTATTTGAAATGAATCAATCCAAATACAACATTATGGTAAGTTGAACTAAACAATAAAATAGACCTGTTTGATTGATAATTTTATCAGCTGCCAAAACGACAGTCAGTCATGGTTCGTCGGAACGGCCGCGACGCCGCCGGAACTGGAACGGTGACCGTCGTTCCAAAATTCCAGGGCAAATCGGTGATTGTTTTGTAGCGCTGTTCTTCGAATTTTTAGCGGCGATTTAACGGTGATACGGAACGGAACGACCGAGCGGAACGGTTATGTGCAGAAGAGGCACACTCTTTTACATTGGATGCAATCATGGTTGGACGAAACGGGAACGTAACGACCGGAACGGGCGTTCCTTGATGAGATTCCGGGGTGTGTAGGTTGATGGCTTGTATCGGCATTTCATATACCGAAAATGAGGATTTAACGGCGGAACGGAACGGGACACACGGAATGGCACGGAACGGAAGGGATTTGTACAGCTGCAACAAGAACAAAAAATCTATGTGTAAAGAAGAGACCGCAAGTCAACTATTTCTATTGAGAAATTTTCATTACAAAGTATGAAAAAAACTAAGTTAATTATAAAATATTTCTATTTTAATTGATGTTAAATAATTTATAACATCACTTTATATAAGATTTGATGTTTATTATTAGTCTATCACTCTAAATTGATTCAAATTTGTGCGAACTTATATATATCCAATCGAAAATATTTTAAAGTTTTAATTAATTAAATACAAATAATTTTTAATAGTATATTTAATTTTTGATATGGTTGGAAATATTTTAAATATAATGACGATATAAATTGTGTTCAATAAATTGTTAATAAAATTTTAAAAATATTTTAATTTCTTATTTACATCAACTAATTTATTTAAATGATATTTATTTTAATTTTCATATTTCTAAATATTTTTCAAAATTTTTAATTTTTATATATTTATAATATTTTTTTAAAATACCCGTTGCGCGACCGTTCCACGAAATTTCATTGTAATTGGAATGGTAGCATCCGTTCCGATCTCCGCGACCGCGACAGCGAAGCCACCCCTCTCCGTCTAATTATGGATTATGGATAGGTCCTTCCCGCTGTTCCGTTTTGATAGTGCAAGTGACCAGATTAATTTATGGATCCAACACAGCAAGTTGACCCAAATTTCATTTGGGCCGTAAATTACGTTCACAAGAGGCACAATTCCGATTATTATTTCACACAATTCCATCTATTTTATAGTAACCAAAACCGGTTCGTGAGCCCAGAAGTTTCGGTACCCCGATTTTGATTTTAGCTTTGAAATCTGAAAATGGATCTTCCATTTTGATTTTAGACAAGAAAACAATTTTAATCTCAGTTCGTGGTTGAGGAACAATGTAACGTTCCCGAGTTGATTACAGGCGCTGCAGTTTTCTTTGTTTGAAAAGAAAATTTATTAAATAAACAATAGGATTCCAGGATATGAATAGGACAAATATCCTTTATTAATGTCAACAAAACAAGATAATATAAACTCGAGTTTATCAACAAAAAAATCTAAAATGAGACCACCATTTATTACCCGAAATATATATAAAAAAATATTTTAGTAACAAACAATTTAAAAGTACAATTTTTTTAGTATTTATAAAAAAAAATTTATTGTTCAATAAATAAATATATTTTTTATGTTATAAATTAAATCCTACACGGTAATTAATGCTTTATTTAGCTTGAAACAGCAGGAGTACGAATCTTACAAAGTCCACAATGTTTATTAATCTTAACCGGCTTCGGCATACATACATTTAATCTGATATTAAACAATAATTAGTAAGAAAATTAACAGAATAATAACAGGGCTTGACTATATAACGGCCTTAACCATCTCTGACTAACCTATGGTAATTTAAAAATTTTAATTTTGTCAAATGTCACAACAACACATCCCCCGAATCATATATTAAACAAAGTTATCATACTTTATTATTAAAATTTAAAACTCTACCTTATCCCATAATCTCACGTCAGCAACATATAAGGATTATTTTATGACAAAAACTTATGTGAGACGGTCTCACGGATCATATTTTGTGAGACAGATCCCTTATTTGGGTCATCCATGAAAAAGTATGAACTTTTATGCTAAGAGTATTACTTTTTATTGTGAATATCAGTAGAGTTGACCCGTCTCACAGATAAAGATTCGTGAGATCGTCTCACAAGACATCTACTATTATTTTATTATTATGTGGAGTAATTCTCTTTATATTTCAACGTCATTATATCATAGGACATTTCAAATTTCATATTATAGAAAAAAACACTTTAGTAGAAATTTATTAAAACTTTATTTATTAATTTAAGGAATATAATGTCACAAGTTAAGTTTCTAAAATTGTTGGTACATAAACATAATGGTGCGCGAGAATTTAGGGCTAGAAATCTGAAGAAGATTCGGAGGCAGCATGAATCGTAACATTACAACTCCAAACATATGCCTACGTTATATTCCTTACATTAAACATATCAAATTACAAATATTATCATTAATAAATGCATCTGATCTACATGACGATGAATAGAGTAAGTTAGTTGAATATGGAAACCTTTGTACTAATTTATGCTCGATATTGTGCACCTCTCGTTATATTATAATAATAATAATTCAAAATCTTCCATCTTTTGTTCTTGATGATAAATTTATAATATACTCGGAGATAAACAGTTTGCCTAAAAGGAATGTTGGTATAATGACCTTCGAGTTGATCTATTTTGCTCGAACAACTTGGTTCAAGTTGTGCTGATGAAAAAACTCTATCAGATCGAAATAGTTTGACAACTCTTATACATATATAATTTATACAAGACGTGTTTAAAATATAAAATATAAATAAATGTAAAAGTGATATGTGGTAGATCTCTTAGTTTTAGTGATGACAAATAATAACTTATTGTATTAGATCAAGCTACTGATTGCTCTATATTACATGCACTCAACCGTTTAAGTAGAATCCGTTCAACCGGTTTCGTAATATGAAGCTTCTCGACCGCTTCCTACGCATTAGTATGTGGCAAACTATTCAACAGTTCAATGTATCCAAGAATATCTATCTATAAACAGCCGAGTCAACACACCTTACAAAGATCTTACCTACTTTTTCAAAAACATTGGTAGACTAACCATACCCAACAAACAGTATGTCAGAAGATTAGAATGTTTTCCACAAAAGTCTACTTGCATAGCTAGTTACTTTATGCTGTCAGTGGTCGTTTTCTATCGCAGTTGATATATGTCTATCTGCTTATTAAATGAAATGTAAGATAAAGCAAGAAAGGACGACAACATCAATGTCTTTGCATTAATGCTAATTTAATAAGCTATAGTCGAACGTTGAACGAAAAAATACATAAGGTAATATATATAGAGAATGCCAAGAAGAGCAAATGAGACAGACAATTCAATCTTGAATTTCTAAAAAGATTTCCGGGCACTTATGACTTTGATACTTACTCACTGCTCATTAGCTCCCGCTCCAAAGAATACTTGTTCAAATCATCAAGTATCTTCAAGGATTTCTGTCAAACTACTTGACAGTTTCTTCTCAAGATCGTTTGAGACGTTATCTAACAGTTAAAATCGAATGATTCATCATCTTATTTCTATATTTGTTGTCAGATTGTGAGTCTCAATCGTTGTAAGATTTATCGGATCGTTTTCGCACAATTTGTGGTCCGACCATTTTTAAGAAGTTGAAAAAATCAAATCTTGATATTTAACACCATCAAGATCAATCGTACTATTTGATAGAGTTTAGATTTTTTTAAAAGAATTTATTCACCTTTTCTGAACTTTAAACCGATCTCAATAATATGCAATTGGTTGTAATTAAACTATCGACCTTTATAAAATCATCGTTTACTGTAGGAATCAGAATTTATCCCATATTTACCACAAATTCCTTATGAATTTAGTTAAATATCGACACAGAAAGACAACGCTACAATTACTACAACAATAATTCATTTTGAAATATAGAGGTAGAATTTCGCTTTATATTCGGGATAGTGCATCCAATTATTTACTCGCTATTTAAGTTTGACTTATATTACAAATAAAAAATAGAAAATAAATTTCATTTTGAAATTATTTTGGGAATAAATAGTTTACATATCGGTTTTGTTTAAGAGTTAGCTACATTTTTTATCTAATAAGTTTTACTTATTTTCATTGTTTTAATATCGTTTTTATAAATTCTGATAAAAAAAAATCAAATTAAAAATAAAAAATAAAAAGAACATAATAAAAAATAAAAAAATAAATATAAATTACAATATTAAAAATACAAATTCATCATATACAAGATTAAAAGTTGGAAAAATGTAAAAAAACATATACGTGAAAGAAAACAACTGTATAATCAAGATATGCTTAGGGGTCACAATCTACGGTGTCAAAAACTTCAAGCATCGGCCATATTAAATTAGATAATAGTATTGAGTTGAATTAATATAAATTAAATTTATTTAAAAAAATCCGCACAAGAGTGAAGCATCTTCTGAACTCAGACGTGATAGAAGTTTATTACCACCTCCCATTTCCAAAACAGAGTAAAAAATTCTGGTCTTACATTAAAAAAAAAACATCGATTTCATTACATTTTTCTCCCGTAAAGATTCTTCAACCAAAAGTACGCATATATATGCATGTACAGTACATCGGTGGGGAGGCAAGATTCTTGGAAGAGACAGAAATGAAGCGGAGGAGAGAAGCGGAGATGGCGTCATCGGAGATAAGGTCCGCCATTGAAGAATTGTCCCTCATGGCGGTCAACCTAAAAAATGACGGCGGCACCGCCTCCTCCTCCGGCAGCGATCAACTTCCACCTACGGTTCATCAAATTCCCATAAAGCCCTTTCTTTCTCTCTGCAACTTGCTCATTCAAGTTCTTGGTTACACTCTTTTTCGATTATTCCCCTCTCACACCAAAACACACACGCACGTGCCTTGGCACATATGCTTCGTTTTTTCAGAACAATTTCACATTACGCGAGTCCTTAATTTTATAGTGGATGAAGATTTTTTATGACTGGTGACTTTTACTTGAAAAGGGACAGTTTTTAAATTTTGGTGATTATCACTGAAAAAATTTGCATCTTTTTGTGGTATGATATCAATCGTGATCATGTTCTTGCAGATAAGATAGGGCCAACAATGGCGGTATTGAGACAAGACATACACCAAAATATAGAGGTAAACAATTTAATTTAAGATAGAAAATGAGCATATGGATAAATCTGTCATTTTCACAATGTGTGAAGAACACACGCATTCATCCCCATCAACTGTCTACATCGGTTGCTCCTCTACGGCTAATTAACCATTCATTTTGACTTTACCACAGGATGAGTATTGGCGCCTGGTGTATGGTCATTTTTGCCCCTATACATGATGTTATAATACTTTTTTTTTCCTGTTTATGTTGACTCTCCCCCACCATTCAATGACTACGAGATTTATTACCTCCTATACTATCGACATTGTCTTATAATTTTTTTTAGTCATTCTGTCTGTTCTGATTTTTACTTCATTGTTTTGACTTTTCAATACATATATGTATAGAGATTAGAGAAGTTTCATGTCTCTGATCCTTCAAAGTATTGGGATGTGGTTGAGATTTTAAAGAAAGAGGCCAATGAAGGCAAGGCAAAACAAGGCCCTACATGCAGTAAAGCCTTCGTTTGGCTCACTAGGTTAATTGTTTTCCCTCGTCACAGCCAACTAAAAAAGCCCATATTATCTTCTTTTTTTTTCCTTTAAAGTTATTCGATGTTCATTTTCACTTTTTCTCTTTTATATTTGCACCATGCAGGTCTCTTGATTTCACTTTATGTTTGCTAGAATTACTTGTGAAAGATTTTGAGAGAAATACTGAGCAAGCCGTGGAAGAGTCTTATAACACGACTTTAAAGCCATGGCATGGTTGGATTTCTTCCGCTGCTTGTAAGGTAACTTCCCATTATCACATCCAAGGAATGTTACAGAAGATAATTTCTCTGTCACGACCAGACCCACTTTTGGTTTGCCTTAATATCAAGATTCTATGGTTGTGATCGGTTTCAAACATTGAATTTAAGAAAATATTTCATGTCGGATAAATTTGAATTCTAAGACTCAAAATATAACTATTTGAGATTTGCAATTCATTGCTTATCAATCCAAATGCAACTTGTAAATTAATTTCGCAAAATTTATTGGCAGGTAGCTCTTAAACTGGTGCCCGATAGCCCAAACTTAGTTAACATTCTTAAAAGTACCAAAGATGAAGATTTGGATACGCTTAAAGAGCAACTGCAGAGGATGATTGAATTGCTTGCCCCTGTATTGAACCAAAACCATGATATTCTGGTGAGTATGGTGAATATAATTAAGATAGGGAGAATGGTTAACTCATATCGGATATTTATTTTGCAGAAAACATATGGATTGGATAAGTTGAAATCTACATGAAGGAGATATCCAGGAAAAAATCAAAATGTAGAATCTGCACAGAAAATATACGTGTAATGCATGACCTTCGATATTCGATTACTGACTACAATTGCCTTTTTTTTTTTCCCTAAAAAGAACACATTGTACAGTGGAAATATGTAATAAAATTATGTTGTCCCGTCTCATCTCAAAACCACACCTAGTTTACCTTTTCTTTTAATATTAGTGAGTCATGTTTATTTTATTTTATGATCAAATATAGTTTTATATCAATGAATTGGCTCCACCAGGCCAAGGTTAAAGACATGTCTGGCTTTTTCCTGCAAAATCTTTGAAAATGTAAGCAAAATCTTTGAAAATGTAAGGGAACTGTTCAAAGATCAAAGAGTTTTTAATTCCAAAGATTTTTGCTCTATTAATTAATTTAACCCAAAAGTTAGTCCAGATATAGTGAAAATCCGAGACCGGTATATGAATCAGGCCCAGATTTTAAAACATCGTGCCTTGTTTGCAATCCCGTTTTTTGTAAATATACGTTATAAAAACTTGTGTGAGATGGTCTCACGGATAGTACAGATTTCTTATTTGAGTCATCCATGAAAAAATATTATTTTTTATGCTAAGAGTATTACTTTTTATTATGAATTTCGGTAAGGTTGGCCCGTCTTACAGATAAAAACTCGTGAGACCGTCTCACAAGAGACCTACTCATATACATATTACCATCACAGTATTTCAGCCTTGGTAGATGCATGATCCGTAAAAAAAATATAAAAAAAGAAATAATTTTAAATTTTATAATAAATGATCCGTAAAAAAAAATGAAAGAACTTTTTAAATTTTATAATAAAAGTTGTAAAATTTTGAAATTGAAATAGACCGCAGATGAAGTAAAGAAATTGTTATTATAATATAGTAAATCATGTAGTTAGGTTGATAAGTTGAAAGTGTTTTAGATAAATCGAAAATTATAGCATGTAGTTAGTACAGCGACTCTATTTGTATTTCATATAATAGTAAATAATAGATAAAATATTAAATTATGTTTTAATTTTTATAATCCATGAATATGAAAAATAAATGGATAATAATGAATTATTATTATAAATAATTTCAAAAATAATAATTAATCTTTACTCCCTTTAAAATAGGAGTGGAAGCATTAGCAATTTATTTATTTCATTATGTTGGATAATTTTGAAAAATACTATTCTACTTTAATTCAAACTCTTTATCTAAATTAAAATTTATATGAGTAATTAGTAATTATTAATTAAATTAATATTTATTTACTGGAGTTCGATTCTGATTTGTCTACCAGAGGTAAATATAATTCAGAATTCTGTAATTTAGATTTTTGGAATCCTTTCTCACTCTCTGACATCAATTTGTTTCCTCTGGTCTTTAGTCCTACCCGAAGCGATTTGTTCGATACCGTTGACAATTTTCTCTTGATTTCTAATATTTCCGAATATGACATTCAACCCGAATTGGAGTTTAGAGGTAATCTAAGTTCCTCGTAATTTTTTTGGGCATTCTTCAAATTTCCATGCTTTCGTGTTCTTTTGCTGAATTTTTTATCTGGGCTCGCTTCTGATTGACTGTTTTCGGTTGAGAATGACATTTTTAGTTTTGATTACCTTTTCTCGATTATCCCTCCAGCTTGTTCGTGATTGATGTCATTTTTTGAGTGGGGATGATTTAAATTTCCGCATGATGTTGAGATTCAATGGTCTGTTTCTCGGATATCTATGCCTTTTTCTGTTATTATTGTGTTAGATTTCTGTAATCTATGAAGACAAATTTTTCATTTTCGTCTAGTAATAGTCCCAAGTCGTTCAAGACCTATCCAAGGGCTGATTTTGACTTAGAATCTGGGATTGGTAAAAAATCAAAAAGGCACAAAAACAATCCTTTGAGAATGCTAAAAGCAGTTGGGAATAAGATTCGACACTATTTCAAGCTTCACCCCATTATGCTCTTCTTGATTTTCTTGTCGATTGGAATGACAACCCTTATTATATTATCTATGCATGAGGGCCGGTTTAGAATGATGTTTAGTTACAGCAAATTCAATGAGAATGTGGAGAGTTATCCCTTTCATAACTTTAGAAATCTTGTAATGGTAGCTGGCCATTCGGTTTATACGAGTAGTAGTTGTGAGAACGTTGATAAGGAGGATGCTTGGTATTTGGAATCATATCAGAAGCATCCAGGCCAAGCTGCTACCTTTATAAAACATATACAAAATGGAGTGGAAATCACGGGCAATGATGATGCAGCATTGCTCTTGTTCAGCGGGGGTGAGACTCGGAAGAATGCTGGACCAAGGAGTGAAGCTCAGAGTTACTGGGTTGCTGCGGAGTCCAAAGGATGGTTTGGTGAGATTTTGCAGTTGGGCTTCCCTTATTTCATTGATGATTTAACATGTTTTGAAGCCTTTGAAATGATAAAACCTTTGAAATATGATGCATTTTGTGCTAAAAGGCTTAAAGCAAAAGAGTCAAAAGGTTGAGCATAATGTATGCCATTAAAATTTTAGATAATGTGAACCATGAAATCTGTCATGTACATAAATGGAAAGCGAGAGAAGTTAATTTTATTTTAGACCTAGTCATACTCTAATGTGTTTCCAATTTGTTGTTGGCATACTGTATGTATTTTTCTATGTTATAAAAACAATGGTGTAGTTAATTTTAGACTTCTATGAAGCCATTCACTTCGTAATCGTTTGCCTTGTTGTGATATGTTGCTTGAAGTACACAGAGCATCAGTTACCTCATTGTTGAATAGGAGTATGTTTCTTTTATCATGAGTTATTTTGGGATGCCTTGTGAATTTGAGTGGTCATAGGCGTGTTTGGATGGGTATATGAAGCAGAAGAGTCCAAGTAACATACTTTGTTTCGATAAAAATTATACATGCATCTTGTATTTAAGTTATTTTTCTCTAAAAGAACGTGCAGCTGCGTACATGCAATGTGTCAGATTTTCACTTAGAAGTTTCCTTTTAAAAGTGGCAGAGACTAGGCTGACCCAATTGAATTTTTGAACTCAAGGAAGTAAAAGTTTTTCTTTTTAATGAAATTTGAAATTGTTTTGTGATTATTTTTCATCACTCAAGTTTAGCTCCAAAGATTTGGCTGTTGCACTGATCAGGTGCTTTCACAGATGTATCCCAAAGTTTTATTTTGTTAATCATCCGCGTAGCCAAGCATGCTATTCTCAATACTCAACCAACTGTTTTACATTTTTCCCCGAGATAGAAAATTGGTAAAAAAAATTGAAATGGAGCAAGGACTACTTTTAATTTACTCGTTGGTCAAAGACTACACCTAATTTGTGAATTTGGCAAATTCTTTATACCTTAGGTGTTATATTAAGTTGACATTTCTTTTGTGAATAAATATGGTTTGATGTCAATTATATGCAGATCATGCGTGAAATTGACTATTCTATGGGGTAAATTCTGCAGGCAAGCAACATGAAGTGAAAGGGAGGGCACTTACTGAAGAACATGCAAGGGACAGCTTTGAAAATCTTTTATTTAGTGTTTGTCGGTTCCGGGAGCTTACTGGCACGTATCCTTATAATATAACCGTAAGAACACAAAATTATTTGCATTTTCATTTCTCTACGAAGCCTGAAGATTGAATTTTGTTAAGCCATGATAATTACTCATAAAAGCTTGATGTTTGGGGTGATACATAGCAATGGCTTATATATTCGTTTTTTTGGTTTTGAATCGATGCTTAGGTTGTAGGCTATGATTTTAAGGAGGAAAGGTTTGTTCATCTTCACCGTTCGGCAATTGGGTTTCCCGAATCGAGGTTCCTGTATTCGGGAACACCATCCACTCAAAATTCGAGGGAAGCAGCATTAAAAGGTGAAGCATTGGTAAGATCTCAATTTCAAGAAGATCCTTACGGTTGTTCAGGAATTTTGCATCGGAAAAAACTTGGCCGTGACCCCTTTCATCGGTCTATCCCTTATCCTAATGGGTGTCCAGAAATTGCCGGGCTGTTCAGATATTGTGGGACTGCTCCTTATCCGGGCTCTCTCCCCTGGACACTATAAAATTTTTCACTGCCTATTTATCTTCCTTTTTATCTATAACCAATTTGATACCGAGGCTTATGTTTCTTGCTTGCCTGCGATTATCATTGACAATTACGCCATTTGAACACGAAAGTGGTCGGAGGGCTAGTCTGTAAAGCGCTCATTTCTTAATTTTTTGACAAATTTTACAAGTCTTGTTGTATTCTTGAAATTTTCATTAATTTTGGCCATAGTCTGCAAGTGTTTCCCTCAGTTTTCTTAAAAGCACGCGTGTAAGAGTAAGTTTTTTTATCACAAAAGTCGACAGTAGAAAAATATGCGCAAGGATACAAAATAAAGGTTGGTAATATATTATCCAAACTATAGAACTTATTCGTCCCAAAGCCGTAACACAAATACACTGGTGCACTAGAGATCACCAAAATACTTTTTCTTGATTAATTAAGCCATGAAAGGGCAACCTGAAGCAGAGGGAGTTTTGTGTGCTGATTCATCATCTGTTTTGCCCTTCATTAGACCTGACAGAAGTTCTCCACGGTCACAGAAGATCTCAATCTTCACAATCTTGGAGTTTTCATCCAACTGTTACTCCAACAAAGTATCACAAACGTGAGGGTAGAAAATCATAATCACGTACTATTGTGCTATAAATTGAAAATGGTAAATTTACAAATGCACTTTTCCATATTGTGTAGTCTAATTTACAAGAAATGTGATTACCTCAAAAACCCCAATTCCAAATAACTCAACCAATTCTCCAGTAGGTTCGTGCCCTTTGAAAGGACCCTCCCTGTAACCCCAGTGCCTGAACTTGTAGCATATCACCGGAGGTCCCGAATAAACTTGAAGTATCTCAAGAGCGAACCCACGAGGAAATGTGGTCTTAAATGCCGTCTGTGATGAATCATATGTTTCTTGATCGGGGTCGTAAAACCTCAACGATGGTGGCAATGAAGTTTGTAGGAACATATTGTAGCCTCCACCAATCTTTTTAACTTCTTCAACAGTAAAAAATCTTTTGCCTGTCACAGTAATATTTATTCGTTACGATGACTTAATATGTGTGTATATCATAGAGTAGATGTTTATGTGATTCATGGGTTATTCCAAGAACCGGCCTACCATTGATACCGATTAAGAACTTCTGAGGGTCAAGTGTTTTGTAATCACGGGGATCGGCCTTGTTCACCCGTTCCATTTCCCATGTTTTCACAAGATTTTGAACCTGTTCCTCAAGTGATCCCACGGGCCATATCTTTCATGCAAAAATCACTTCAAAATCTTTCTTTCTTAAAACGAACAAAAGACACTTGATTGTTTGAAAACACACCTTAGTCCTGCCTTCTTCGAAGAGCTTGTTGACGAGTTCGTAGTCAGGAGGACCCGCTTTCCAATTTGTTGTCCTTAAATCCTCTTCAGTCAAGTAGGATCTGTATTTGTCTCCTCCGTTAACACTAGCTTCCGCCATTTCCAATTTTCAACTAGAGTTTAGGAATCTTAGAAGAGAAAGACTCCCGCTGTGTATTCTTTATCATACGATAATAATATTAATAAATAAAAATTCAAATCTAAATGGCCCAACGTTGAATAATTTTCAATCCCAGCTGCCTGCAGGAGCAAATTATAAAAATAAAAATCTAAATGGCCCAGCGTTGAATAATTTTCCATTCCAGCCGCCTGCAAAAACCAATTTGCATCGTTCAATGATTTTCTCTTCAAATAATTATTTTGGTTTTCGGAGCATATTTTTATCCGAATTACCCTCTCGACAAAACTTTGGTGCCTCTTAACGCATACATTTGGTTTTTTTGGAGTTTAGTTATATTTTATATAAAATCGTAAACACTGATATTCAAAATGTGTGGGAATATTTTGTTATAGATGATGTGTGATTTTTCAAAAAGTAATAATGCAATTATATTCAATATAATAATATTTTTTAGAAATAATATGTATTTTTTAAATTTTAAAAATTTGACAAGATATTATAATTATGTTTATATTATAAATTTAGCAAAATATATTTTTATTAAATGAAAAAAATATTATTTTTCTATGTTGAGTAAAATATTTTTATAAAAATCAATTAATGTCACAAAACAGGACACACAAGAGTCTTAAACTTCATAAATACTATATATATAAATATATACGCCCGTGTATCAAGTTCTAAAAACATTTCTTTTGGTACATTTGTACATTGTATCATTTACTTGCCGCCTGTCTCTCCCAACGGTAGGATACTCGATAATAATGTTGCAAATAATTGAGGACACAAAATTAAGGTTTCTATGTCACTGGCCTAAGACGCAAGCAGTGTTATAAGAAGTGGCAAGCAGTATTCGGGTGATCACCTATTGTGTGACAACTAGGGTTGAAGAGGGTTGTGGGTGATCATCGATGCGATGAGGTTGCACGGATAATAAACAGTTTTTGACAGACTTGTAGAAGACTAGGAGAAGGAATACGAATAAACTAATCTTATATCGGGATGAGATGAATTCCAAAACTGTTCAGGTATGAGACTGTGCAGTTGAGAATGCCTTAAAAAATTTGTTATGAACTACTCATATCAAAAATGTGTATATTCTTTTCGGAAATTCATCATATAAGAATTTCAAAGTTAAACGTACTTAACTTGAGACAACTATGAGATGAGTGACTCCCTAAAAAGTTTCCTGGAAACACGCATCTTGGTACACTTAAGATAATCGTCGAATCTGAGACGTTAAACATTGTCTAACGCCTAGGTAGTTTTTATTTTGTTTGCCTAAATATTTAATTTTCTTGTTCATCCACCTATTTCTCCAATAATTCGTTATCAAATTCTAACTCAAAATTAACAACATATCATCATGTTTATCATTTACAAATTGATTGTAAAATGTGCCAACAATCTTTTCTAAAAAAATTGCATATTACATTAAGCAACCGCCTAAACAGATTGAAAACTTAAGAGCGGTGATCGACCGGTCAGCTAGATGCCGCCTAGGCGAGGCTTCTTAAAACATTGGACAAGTGGTACCAAGTGTGTCAAATAGTAATCCACCTTAATTTGTTATAAAATAATAATGTTATTGATATTGCGAGACTGTATTATCCAAGAATTTATTCATATAATTATGCAAATAATCAAACACAAGTTAACAAGCGAATGCACGAAATTAAACCAAAATGCTTCTTCTAGATCAAGCCATGAAGGGGCAGCCGGAGGCAGAGGGAGCTTGGCTCGCTGATTCATCAGATATCTTGCCCTTCATTAGAGCTGACAGTAATTCTCCACGGTCACAGAAGAACTCAACCTTCACAACCTTGGAGTTTTCATCCAACTGTTTCAAAAAATGCAACCAAATTATGTAAATAATAATAAAAAAATATCATATTATATATAAATATTGATCTTCGTAAAACAATTTATATATTGTGTCGCACATTCTCTTATAATCGATTTATCAAGAAATGTAATTACCTCAAAAACCGCAGTTCCAAAGAACTCAACCAATTCTCCAGTAGGTTCATGCCCTTTGAAAGGACCCTCCATGTAACCCCAGTGCCTGAACTTGTAGCATACCACTGGAGGTCCCGAATAAACTTGAAGTATCTCAAGAGCGAATCCACGAGGAAACACGGCCTTGAATGTCGTCTGGGACGAATCATACGTCTCTTGATCCGGGTCGTAAAACCTCAACGACGGTGGTAAAGAAGTTTGTAGGAACATATTGTAACTTCCTCCAACCTTGACAATATCTTGGAGCGTAAAATACTTTTTGCCTGTCACGTAAATTTCACTTGAGATTAATCATTACCTAAAACGCCTGTTACATTGATCAACCTACCGTTGATGCCGACAACGAATTTCTGAGGGTCGAGCGTTTTGTATTCATTGGGATCGGCCTTGTGCACCAGTTCCATTTCCCATGTCTTCACCAAATTTTGAATCTTCTCCTCGAGTGATCCCGCGGGCCATATCTTTCCATTCAAATAATAATAAAAAAACAATTCATTCGTTGAGTCATTGACCAATATTATGTATGTATTATTATTATATAGAAGTAAAAATAGCCATCATATATAAATTTTAAAAACAGTTTTTCCAAAAACCAAAAATTACACAACACACGAACTATATGATACACATATATTAATCAGCATAATTTACATTAGTTCTGCCATCTTCGAAGAGCTTGTTAACGACATCGTAGTTTGGAGGACCTGCTTGCCACTTTGTCGTTTTCAGTTCCTCTGGAGTCAAGTAGGATCTGTATTTGTCTCCTCCAACGTTCGCCATATTATGCTCAATATGCCAATTGCCAAAAGTTCGGAACTAATTGTTGAGGAAAAAGATATCCCTTGTGCGGTCTTTATATACTGATGATTGGCTTTCTTGATAATAAAAATTTAAAAACGACCTTTGAACTATTATGAATGACAGGTCCCAAGTGGGCATTATTCAATGACTGAGCAGCCACAAAACGTTGAATCTCGTTCGTTTCTCAAAAAGCATCACGTTCTTTTTATAACCTTACTTTTCTTTTTTCTATATATATATTATTTCTCGAGATCGGTTAGGAAAATAGAAAGCGATGAAAATGATTCTTTACAAGTAATATGTACTATTGGCAGGCCCGGAGCGCTAGTACTAACTATTAATTAGTACTATCCGGCCATGATAAAGCCACCAGTAGTACAGATTCATTTTTTAGCACCTTGAGCTTATTTTAATTTTTATTCATGCTTAAAATATACAATTATTATGAGGGTCCATGATTTTTTACCTTGTTTTTCTATATAATATGAATAAAATTATTATTATTTTTATTTATAATTCTCGAGATTTTGAAAATAAAATGATGGAAATTATTCTTGAACAAGGTCTAATACTATTGGCCGAAGGGCTAGTCTAATTAAGATTCTTAGAGTAGGTCTCTTGTGAGACGGTCTCACGGATCTTTATCTGTGAGACGGCTCAACCCTACTGATATTCACAATAAAAAGTAATACTCTTAGCATAAAAACTAATATTTTTTCATGGATGACCCAAATAAGAGAGCTGCCTTACAAATAAGATCCGTGAGATCGTCTCACACAATTTTTTACCGGATTCTTATTAAGAATGGTTTCGTCTGGGACAAGGAGCCGCGAATAGAGAAAAATAATCATAGTTCAAAAATGTCAAATCAAGTGATAATCTCATATTAATTTGGTAAAACCTATTGGGTAAGGAAAAACCTATGATTAGGATAAAAGGGACAAAGTATTCGTAAGAATATAAAGAATAAAACTATATTTTAGCTGGTTTAAATAAGAAAAATTTGATCTTATGACTTGCTTGTTTTTTCAATTTCATTTTTTGTCGTCATTTTTAAAATTTTCAAACTTCGAATTGCTCGAGCTCGAATATATTTTTTTCGAGCCGAATTCAAGCCTCAAGTTTTTTAACATATGCAGCTCGATTTTGTCATTATTTTGCAATTTTCAATTTTAATCATTTTTCATTTGAGTGTTGACATGAAACCGGGTTTTGATGATGTATCACAAAAAAATACTGACATGTCCGATGCCACACGTCAACATTCAAGTAAAAAAAGATGTGGGTTAGTGGATTAAGACCACGAATTGACTGATAACATGTCAAAAATGAAAATCGCGCAAAAAAATAAAAACATGGAAATTCTTACTTTTGTTTTCAGGCTATTTGTTTCTAAAAAAATCAAGTACTTCAAGAACAAAAATTCTACCAATTTTTTTGGTAAACGAAAAAATAAATAAATGAGAAATTGTTTCCATTTTCCAACACGTCGAAAGATAATAATTTTAACTGAATGACTTAGGTAGTTTTTGCAATAGTTTATTTTAAGTATTTCCTAGGCCTCTACATACAATTTTCAAATATTTCATTGGTCGAAAGCTTGAAAACACATAAAATAAGATCTCTACAAATGCTATCTTGATCATTCGTCAAACACAAGTCGAATGTTATATCTATGACAGCAAAGCCAAAATCTAGGTTGTTAGGCACATTATGATCGGTAGCAACCTCTTCCAACCCACCCATGTTCATTCGAGGTTCCAAGTCCGCTCCAACAGCCAGATGCATATATCACACAACAGAAACAAGAGATATAACGAAAAGAAAGAAAACAAGAAGGAACAAATTAACTTGAATGTCAAAAACTTAGCCAAAGGTTTGATTGGTGCCAACTTATTCTTTTTCACTGAATAGAACTGCACAAGGCGGTGAAGGTCCCAACCGTGGCTGAAATTCAGAACCGCCAGATAAGGATAGCCGCTAATCGATCACGTAGAATTTCCTATTACAAGGAAGGAATGAAAATTTTTGCTTTATGAAAGTAAAACAGAATGTTTTATAAATCAAATACTCAACGTGTTAGATTGACAATAGCCTTAGTAAGATCTATCATTATTATTATTTGTTCCGAAAAAAGTCACGCTGGAGTAATCAAGTTAATTGCTTAGATAAACCAGAAATAGCAAATACTTTATTAGACTAAATATGTTGTTAATTAAGTCAAACGCCAGCTGGCAAAGTTAGTTGGAGATATTTTTATTGCTAACCACTTGTTTCTGATGTACATAAATACATGTAACTGCTCATACTTGAGGTGACGACGGAAATACAATTTTTCTCAATCTAAGTTTTCCAGAAGTAATATGGTATCAGAGCAATTTTGCCGCCGCCGCTCTCTGTCGATCAACCGATGTGAATAATTGTTGTTCGGAGCTCCATTTTCAGAATCAGATTGTGGAAAATTCTATCTGAAAGCTAGCTATGGAAATTTACATGGCTTCATTTCCTCAAAATTCCGGTTTTGTTTCGGCTGGGCGAGCCTCCATTGATGATCCGCTAAGCCCATATTTCTTGCAACATTCAGATAATCCGACGATCTCGCTTGTTTCTCAACCTCTCACAGGAGATAACTATGCCTCCTGGAGTCGAGCTATGATCATCACCATGACCGTCAAAAACAAATTAGGATTCTTGAATGGTTAGATTGCAAAACCAGCGGATACTGATTCGAATTTCTCATCATGGATTAGGAACAACAATATCGTTATTGCCTGGATTTTAAATTCAGTTTCAAAGGACATCTCTGCAAGCATTTTGTTTGCTGATTCAGCAGCAGAAATTTGGAATGATCTGCGCGAGAGATTCCAACAATCGAATGGACCACGCATTTTTCAATTGCGTCAGGAACTGATAAATCTTCGCCAAGATCAATAATCAGTGGCTGTGTATTTCACCAAACTTAAATCCGTTTGGGATGAGCTATCAAATTTTCGCCCTAGCTGTACTTGTGGCTAGTGCACATGCGGGGGCTTCAAGGAGCTTGCTGCCTTTTCTCATCATGAATATGTCCTGACGTTTCTTTTGGGGTTGAATGAATCATTTACACAGATTCGTGGACAGTTATTGCTCTTGGATCCTTTACCTCCTATCAACAAGGTGTTCTCGTTAATATCGCAAGAGGAACGCCAACGCAGTATAAGCTCGCACTCTGGTCCCAACATCTATCTATCAGATAATTTGGCGTTTGTTGCTGTTAAGGGCAGTAAGAGTTCTGGTCCTGACTTAGGTGCTCGTACTCGAAGTGTTCAACGGGAACGCCCGTTTTGTACTAAATGCCAAATCCATGGCCATACAATTGATACTTGTTACAAAATTCATGGATATCCTTCTGGATATAAGCCCAAATATAAGCCTAGATTTGACCATGTGGCTACTCGTTTTCCAGCAGCAAATGCAGCTGTTAATCATGGGGTCAACAACGACAGTTCTGCGGCATCTCAAGATAGTCATTTTTTCCAGTCGTTGAACCCTGGACAGTACCAACAACTCATGAAGATGTTTGCTACACACTTGCCAGCCTCTGTTTCCACCGATTCTTCCCCGATGCTGGGCTCGTCTTTCTCTACAGGTACCTGCTTATCAGCATCATTAAACCATGCATCAGTTCCTGGTAAATTTTGGATTGTAGATTCGGGTGCGTCTAAGCATATTGGTTCCGATGCCACTCTATTTTTGAACATGAAGCCCCTGCAAGATTCCACTGTGACTCTTCCCGATAGCACTATTGTTCCAGTAATTGCAAGTCCTCATGTGTTTCTGAAGAATACCTTATATGTTCCTCAATTTGCCTTTAATTTGATGTATGTCAGCGCTTTAACAGCAGATTCACGGCTTGTGGTTCATTTTTATTGTGATCAATTCATTATTCAGGAGATGCCATCACAGAGGATGATTGGCAAGGGTGATCGAATTGGTGATCTGTACCTATTTTACCCTTCAGTTTCTGCATCACATATTACTGCTGTTGTGAATAAAGTCTCGGCTTCCATCTGGCACAATCGGCTTGGTCATCCTTCATTCAAATCAGTCGAGGCATTGAAGACTCTTATGCCATGTGATGATCTTCATTCTCTTCATTCATCTCCATGTTATGTTTGTCTCAAGGCTAAGCAACGCAGGTTACCTTTCATTGCTCACAACAATATGTCAAAATCACCTTTCGATTTAATACACTGCGATGTTTGGGGTCCTTACAGCATACCTGCACATAATGGGGATCGTTTTTTTGTGACTCTTGTTGATGATTGTACTAGGTTCACATGGGTTTTCATGCTCAAACATAAATCTGATGTGAGCGTTGTTATTCCGAGATTTTTTGCAATGATTCACACTCAATTTTAGGCTACTATCAAGATATTTCGTTCCGACAATGCTAAGGAGCTTGAGTTTAAAGATTTTTTTATCCAACATGGAGTTTTGCACCAATTCTCTTGTGTGGATCGTCCTCAACAAAATTCTGTAGTTGAGCGCAAACATCAACACTTATTAAATGTGGCACGTGCCTTATATTTTCAGTCCCGAGTCCCTATCCATTTTTGGAATGAATGTGCGCTTACTGCTACATTTTTTATCAACCGACTTCCATCCCCTGTCCTTGGACTTAACTCTCCTTTTGGACTTCTTTATGGTTCCCCTGCGGATTACTCCCATTTTCGCACCTTTGGTTGTCTCGCTTTTGTATCCACACTTCATTAAAGGCTACAAGGTTTATGATCTCGAAAACAAACAAATATTTTTCTCTCGGGATGTTGTTTTCCACGAAGACATATTCCCTTTTCACTCCCTTTCCAGTTCTGATCATATCATTGATCCCTTTCCTTATTTAGTTCTACCCCAGCCCCCTCTCACCTCGGTTTCATATTCTTCTACTCCTACTTCATTACCTTTAGTTTCTCCTTCTTCCGATCCTTTACTCCCTCGCCGTTCTTCCAGACACTCCCGTCCACCATCCTATCTACATGACTATCACTGTAATTTGCTCACCAACGTCCTTTCTCATTCCTTCCAAATCTCCTTTGTATCCCTTATCTCAGTCCATTTCATATGTCAATCTTTCATCTGGGTACAGAACCTTTGCATTAAACATTTCTGCTCATGTTGAACCCCACTGTTATCATCAAGCTGTCAAGATTCCTGAATGGCGTGATGCTATGCAAAGTGAAATTGAAGCCTTAGATGTGAGAACCTGAAATTCCAGCAGTAGCAGTAGCAGCAACTAGCAAATTTCAGCAGAAGCTAAAAATTCCAGCAGAAGCTAATATTTCAGAAGCTGGTATTTTTCCAGCAGATCGGAATCCAGCAGCAGACAACAGATAAAATCCAGCAGCAGCAGCACGAAATCCCAGCAGACAGTTACTAATTCAGACCATAGCTTGTAACTGAAGCATTTAACACGAAATAAAGATTGTTAATGTCAGATTATGGCCTTAATTGGGAGGCTAACTGTCAGAATTTCATCTATAAATATCACCCTCAAACCTCTGAATTGGTTTACCAAAAATATGGAGTTATCACTTGAAATTAGAGCTAAGAGAGTACATTTTCGAAGCTGTAAAATCCAGTAGCAAGGCAAGCAGATTTCCAGACTTCAACCGAAATTCTTTAAGCAAATTACAGTAAGTGGGCTTATGTATAAATATCTTGAAACCCGTTTGATACTTCTGTTTCTAAGTTCAGTTTCTGTATGTTTGATTTCTGATATATGATTTTGAAGCACTGAAACTCCCTAGTGAACTAATGGTAGGAATATATATTCTGAACATTTCTGAATTCTGATTCTGATTCTGATTCTGGCCTCACCCCTTAGAGGAGAGAACATATAGGGGACTGATATCAGTTTAGCCATGAAATTCACTAACGTGCTTAGTGCTTACTAATTCTGATTTCTGTTCTGAAACCCGTGATATCTGAATTCTGATTTCTGTTCTGAAAAGATGAGTTTCTGTATATTATGGTATTACTGTTTTTGTTGAAAATGGTTTCGAAAACTGGGAGTTATTCTCGCCCCTGCTTACGGAGTGACAACCATATCACTCACCCACTAAACCCATCTCAGATAAGAACGAGGAAGAAATATTAGAGGAGAAAGAGCAGATCCAGTTCTGGGGCTGGTGAAGAAGATTATTGTTTTCAGTTTATGTTATGTTATGTTAATTCCGCTGTATCTGTTAAGGCAATGTTGTGTCTGGTTTTACATTTCCGCTGTAAAACATCAGTATCCGAGTTGTAACAGACAATTGATTTATTTCGTATTATGAATAAAAGACTGGTTTCTGAATTCTGTACTCTGAGGCTTGTTGTTGTCGAATGTAAATTTGAGAATAACGCCGGCGTCAACCAACCCCCGTCCCGGGACATGACATTAGAGGCGAATAACACCTGGTCCCTTATGCCACTTATTTTGGGTAAACACTCTATAGGATGCAAGTGGGTTTATAAAATCAAATTTCGGGATGACGGTTCTATTGAGCGTTACAAAGCTCGTCTAGTAGCAAAGGGCTTCACTCAACAAGAAGATGTTGATTTTTTTGATACTTTTTCGCCGATTGCAAAGCTGGTTACTGTTAAAGTATTACTGGCTTTAGCTGCGATCAAGAGTTGGCATTTGATTCAATTAGATGTGAACAACGCCTTTCTCAATGGTGACTTGATGGAAGAGGTTTATATGGACTTTCCACTGGGGTATGCTTGACAGGGGGAGCGTAATTCTTCTCCTCCTCTCGTTTGCAAGTTGAATCGTTCCATTTATGGTCTTCGCCAAGCCTCTCGACAATGGTACACAAAATTTTCCCAAGCCTTACTTGATTATGGTTTTCATCAATCCAAGTCTGACTACTCCCTGTTCACTAAAGGCACTGGTTTGTCCTTCGTTGCTTTACTTGTATATGTTGATGATATCATCATTACCGGCCCTTTTTCTCCTATCATCGCTTCCCTCAAGCAGTTCTTGAACTCTCAATTTAAACTCAAAGACTTGGGCAACTTGCGATATTTCTTGGGGATCGAGATAGCACGGGCCACCACTGGAATTTTTTTGTCTCAAAGGCAGTATACATTAAATTGCTTGATGACACAGGTTTTTTAGCATCCGAAGCCTGCCTCTACTCCATGGATCCTCGCATACAGCTCAGTTCTACTGAAGGCGAGCTCTTACCTGATCAGTCACAATACCGTCGTCTGGTTGGGCGATTGCTATATCTCACTTTATCTCGTCCGGATATTACCTTTGTCGTCCATAAGCTGAGTCAATTTATTTCCAAGCCACAGATGCCTCATTTACAAGCTGTTCATCACTTGCTTCGCTACCTCAAAGGCACGCCGGGGCAGGGCCTTTTCTTTTCTGCTTCCTCTTTCCTTGCACTTCGGGCATTCTCGGATGCAGATTGGGGTGCTTGTCTTGACACCCGCAGATCCACAACTGGTTTTTGTATCTTTTTGGGTGACTCTCTTATCTCCTGGAAGTCCAAAAAACAGTCGACTGTGTCTCGCTCTTCTGCCGAAGCCGAATATCGTGCTCTAGCAACCACAGCCTGTGAACTGACTTGGCTCCAGCAGCTCCTGTTGGATTTTCACCTCGTGACTCCGTCTCCAGGCTCTTCTATTCTGTGATAATAATGCAGCGATCCATATTGCGTCTAACCCCATCTTTCATGAACGTACGAAACATATCGATCTCTATTGTCATTTTGTTCGTGAAAAACTTACGCTTGGCACCCTCAAACTTCTCCCCATTCGTTCTCAGCATCAGCTCGCCGACATGTTCACCAAGCCGTTACCTTCCACATTGCTCATTCCTCTACTAGCCAAGTTGGCCGTTCGAGACATCTACCGTCCTCCTTGAGGGGGAGTATTAGACTAAATATGTTGTTAATTAAGTCAAACGCCAGCTGGCAAAATTAGTTGGAGATATTTTTATTGCTAACCACTTGTTTCTGATGTACATAAATACATGTAACTGCTCATACTTGAGGTGACGACGGAAATACAATTTTTCCCAATCTAAGTTTTCCAGAAGTAATATACTTAGAATATCACTGCAACAGAAAATGAATAGAATATATTGTCGAGTGTGCTCGAAAGAACGATAACTTACGCATATGCCTACTCAAATTAACTTCCCTTCCCCCATAAACCCCAACAGCTTCACAAATCATTGTAAAGCATGTAAATAGCATCCCCAAACAGACACTCGAGCCAATTAATGACAAAAAGAAACAACCAAACACGGGAATGCTCTGAAAACATAGCACACACATATTGAGCAATGCCAATACTTCGCAGCCTGACAGAAGTCGGGGCGAAGCTGCCATTCACTTTAGAAACAATTCAATGGAAATGATGCTCGCATCATAGTCTGGACTTAATTTTCTTGAACAGAAATGCCACATGCAATGCAGGGGTATAAATTTTTTGGATGCAAACGAAGTACTAGCTGGAACAAACTTTAATTGAAAAACTAACAAAGATAAGTGAAATGGTCGAGTCAAGTGAAGTGGTAATTAGATGATCAGCAAGCATATTTGCTTACCAAGTCTAATGTGTATATCAATTGTCAATTGGTAAACAGTTCTAAGTTGATAACTAAATATCATTTTCTTTTAATATAAAAGTGCGTAAATCAAATAGACATAAAATATATTAATATTAGAGTTTTCCACGCATGAAAATACAGATTTCTTGTTACAGATGAATATATATAGTGTTAGATGTGTTTAATTTATTGAGATCATTCACAAGCAAGAGATCTGAGTCTAGTTATTGTTTGTAATCCAAGAATATTAATTTGATTAAGAAATTTATGTTTTATATTTATATATGTTCCATTTTGGTTTCTGCATGCTTATTTCCAAATATGATTGAAGCATAAGTATTATTAAATAAATTTTTGAGAAATTAGAATTATGAAACCTTGACTTATATTAATATATCGTTTCCTCATGCAAAATAATTTTAAGTAACATAAAAGCTCTCTAGCTAGTGACATCATTTTATATTTGTTACAATCTCACAGTATGTTAATTTATTTTATTTCATTTTATTATCCTTATATCTGTTGGACTCACGTGCAGCAACTTGAGACAATAATATAAAGATAAAATATAAAACTTGACATCGAATTTTACGTGAAAAACCTTTAAAAATTATTATGATAAAAACTACGGGAAATATGAAAAGAATTCGGTTATAATATTTTTATGGTGTACAATCACTCACTGTGTTTCCAAAGAGAACACATACTTTATTAGTACATGAGAACAAACAACTCACAAATATTATAGAACTAAGTACTCAAATACTATAAGATGAGAGAAATAACTCGATGAAAAGATGATTTCTGAATGAGGAGAGATATATCTATTTGAAGAGCTCATCGTCAGTGTGAAAACACATCTTCCCATCTGAATATTTTCGTTGTCATTTGATATACGAAGTTACCGAATCTCAATAAATATGACATCCAAACACCACCATAAATACATTTATTGTGTTGCCATCTATTTCTTTGTCAACAATATCATCTTCGGCGAAAATTCTTCATCACACGGCCTGATCATAAATGTGCGCGTGTATGATTAACTTCCTATATACGCTAACTTCAAACTAATTAACAGATCAAGACCATATAGGGCGACGACTCAGAAACCAACCATTTTTACGAATAAATTGCCAAGTTATTTCTCCATTATTTCGTGCACTATATTTTATTCATGATGGAGACAATTAATAATACAATTAAGTCGCAGCATTAATTATACTCTCTCAAATTATTCTTATTACCACATAATTAATATGTTCAATTTTGTTTGGTGAACTGTTTATTTACTATTTGCACTCCTATATATGTTATAGTATTATATGATTTTTGGAAATGGTATATATTCGGTATGTTTTCTTTTATTTTCAGCATGATCTAGATTGAGAAAATAAATATTTCGATAATTTATTGAGAATTAAATGGAGTGCATGCTTGGTTTTAATTCTTATTATTATAAAATAGAATTTATTACATAACAATAAATTATTTGTGTCTTTGTGTCGAAACATTTTATAAAATGAGAGTATATATATATATATATATATAATATATATATAAATGTATAAGAAAATTTAAATTTCATTTTATTATTTAATATAAATAATATAATATCATATAATTGTAAAATATTTCGAGAGAATAATAAAGATTCGAATAAACTCCGATGATTGTCGGGGCAAACAAAAATAAAAATAAAAATAAATAGTAGTATATTTCCCTTATTATAAAGTAATTTTTAGAAATAGAAATAATCATATATACTTACCCCTAGGTAGCTTCTAGATATTTAAGGATCCAAACACCTGATTTCCATGAAATTAAAATACATTTAAAAAAAAAATTAGAAACATGGATCTGGATACTTCCTTAAATTTTTTTAATTTCACTTTAATTTTTTACAGTGCTCAATATATACTTTACATGATACCAGCACTCTAGTTGTCTGAATTTCTTAGGATCCATCAAGCAAGAAAGATGAGTCACATCTCGCAAGGTGATAGATTATCCCAATTGATCAGAGATTATTTTGAATCCGGTGGATCAACAGTAACAGATCCTGTCTTTTATCTTCCTTCCCAAAGTTCTCAACTTGATGATGATCTGCCAACTTATTATTATTCCAGTTTACAGGTCAGTATCTATCTATCTATCTATCTATCTATCTATCTATCTACATACACACACATACATGGATTTTCATTGTTCTTTTTGTTCATATATACATGTAATAAAAGCATGTTTGTGTGTTCTTAGGAAATATTGGAAGATCACACAGAAGCAGAAATTGAGATTTATGCGAAAGTTTTGATGTACCTGAGAGATGTGGATGAATTAGGTTTGAAGAACATCAACAAGCTCAGAAAATGGATTGTTTACAGATTGGAAATGGATAATTATGAAGCCCATCTTTGTCAGACTTCTTGGTCTACTCCTTTTGATTGTCCTTCAGGTTCAATATTTTCTCTCTACTTGTATATCTACACATAATTCCTCTTCAAAAGGGCTGGTTAATTAAAAATTATTTTTTTAGAAGGGAGAATGGCTTTGGTTACAATTATTGGTCAACCCGAAACTTTATCACAAACTCAAGACTTTGATATAGGTAAACAAACATGGGAAAAATCAAATTTCCATTAAAGGGTTTTAGCTGGGTTTTGCTGACTTTGGGTATCGGTTATCTGATGATATCGATCAAATTTCAAGATCATTAACTTTCACTCACCGCATTATTATATATCATTCACGGAAAGATTCACATAAAAATATTCTTGTAAAAAAACCTGTAAAGAATTAAAAAATATATAGAAAACCAAGTCTCGATCTCTATCTATATTTTTTAAAAAAATTCATTCCAGCAAAATTTTAGAATTAAATCACACGCTATATCGTTAGACTAATTTGCTGTATATTTTCAGTCTCTTATTACTTTCCTGGTAACTACGAATATGTTGAAGTGGTGATGATAGACAAAGATGGTGGCAGTGAGCGAGAAGTCAGATTAATAGTGGACTTAGATTTCAGGACGGAGTTCACATTGGCGAGGCCAACACCAAATTATGAACAACTCAGAGATGCCCTTCCTTTGATATTTGTGGGAATTGAAGAAAAAATAGACAATTTGGTTTCTTTGGTTTGCTCAGCCGCCAAACAGTCCCTTACGGAGAGAGGATTACACATCCCCCCATGGAGAAAAGAAAGCCACATGAAGTCCAAGTGGCTTTCCACAAATCGCAAAAGGGTTTCTTCTGCAGAATTTATGAGTTGCCTCTCTACATACAATATGACTCAAAACGGCAATGCATGTGTTCTTGATTTTGTTCAAGTTGATCTGCAACTTGAAACCCAAACCTCTTAAGGATTTTACTTTTATATATGAGGATCGAACATACAAGAACGACGCCACTGTTACAAGAACTGAGAATTCTATGATGTTTTTTTATGGTACCAAAAATTTACTCGCCAAGATTCGGCCGAGTGAGTAAAAATTATTCTGTATTTCTTGGTTAATGCAAAGCGATCGAAGCATAAACTTCTAGGTCTTTTATGTTGTCCATCATCGTGTCAATTTTTGTACCCACCAATGAGACTCACATATTAAATATATCACTTTGATATGCTTTATCATATTAGTGTCATCTCATTGATGAATACAGAGTTAACATAATTGATGAACAACATAACAAAATTATGTGTGTATATATGTATATATATGTTTCTAGCTAGCTCTTAATTTCTTGGTTGATAACGGTGATTTGGCTAAATTATCCAAATCTTCAGTATTCTCTCATGTATTGTTTTACTTACAATTATGACCGGTTCAAGTTTCTTGTGTTAATTTATTCGTGGTGTCTCTTCGCGTTTACGAAGCTTCAAATTTGATCAATTGAATATTTTAGGCACGAAAGATTGTGATTTCAGACGTGGCAGAACCAGAAATATGACTTTGTCGGAGCTAGAATTTTAAACTCTATAATCTTTTAATATTTTAAACTGATCTACCTAGACTAATATCATATTATTCCAAAATTATACGCAATTTACATATAAATTAATTTTTTAAAAAAATTGGGTCACCAGAGCTAAAGCCCGGATATATATGCATGTGACTCCGCCACTGAATCTCAGATCTATATATGTGTTTTAACTGCATGAGAGGGTTAACATCAACCAATTACCCTACCATTAGTGTGATTTTTTTTATTTTTATTTTTTTGCCAAAATGTATAATGTTAATTTTATATGATTTGCTTAAAAAATAATTTTAATAACTCAAAATGTGAAATTGCAATTCATTAACACATACGTATATGGTTGCGTGACACGAGTCTCGATCCATTGGAATATTATCAATTAAAGAAATATAATTAAAGAGGTTACAATGAAATATTGTCGAAGAATTGTCCACTTGCAAGCTGGGGCTGAAGGCCTCATAGAAAGTTTTTGAGTGTGAATATATCATCGTTATTTCTTATTATTATTTAAGAAAACGTATTTTGCTTTGTGTGATTTTGACATGTTATCAAATTTCAGTCTTGGTTTCTTCTTTTGGTTATTTTTGTAATTTTATTGATTTTCTGACGTGACGCATATGTGGTGTCTGTGTGGTTCTAACATGGCGTTGATATCCTTGAATTGGCATACATATTATCTTTTTTCAATTGAGATGTCAATTTCATATGAATATTTATGTTATGACTTGCATAATTATTTCTTACATATATTCTTGAATCCAAACTCTTTGAATAAGTCTAGTGTAGCCGAAGAATGTTTAAACCCGCTGCTGTTAAACTAAATTAGTCTCAGAAATTTGGGAAGCAAAATAAAATAATAATAATAAGTAAGTTTCTTATAAAACAATCTCACGTGAGTTTTTTTAATAATAATAATAAAAAGAGAAGATATAAAAATGCAAGATAATATTATTTTATTAAGCATTCAATGTTTATTATATAACATACCCAATGTAGAATCCAAATTAAAATAGAATTATATAAAAATCTATTATTACTTGTAAATAACTACTAGATCCCTAAAAGATAAAATAAAGAAATATCTCTCGATGAATCAAGAGCCAATTTTCTACTTAAGTCTAAAAGTTTGATCTAAAGTACGAGTTTTCAAACATTTTTCTCATGAAAATACAAGAAAGTAATCTTGGTCTTGTAAAAAAAAAAATTCTTCTTGAAAATCTTAATTAATTATTTTTTTAATTCATGACATGTAACTCGAATTCTTGGCCTAAGTTGGAAAAAAAATAATTTACAGTGAACCAAATGGTCAAACAGGAACGAGTGACCTGAATTCGTTCGTAAACACTCACCGAGCTTCAATTTCTAGTCATGCAAAATATTTTCAAAGTCGAATTTTTCGAATTTATTTGAGTTGGTAGAGAGAGAGAGACAAGACTCACGAGACTTTCCCCATCTGAGCCCAAAATCTAACATAATCAATCAATTTTCTTATTTAATGTTTCGATTTGGTCTTATCCTTGGGACACCTACGAACTAACTACCAATATTATTATACCTTATCAACCATCTTTTTTGTCTTATTACATTATTATTATTATTATTATTATTATTATTATTATTATTATTATTATTAATTATACCATGTTCAGACTATGGAAGTTCATTAAATTATAAATTGAAATTATGAGATAGGATGTTACGCAACGCAAGCCACATAAAATATATATATATATATATATATATATATAATGGTACTTTTTCTATTTCCAAATTTTTTATTAATCTGAATCTTGAACTTAGATGTGCTGCAAATATTATTTGAAAATAACATTTATGGATTAATATTTCTCAAACAGTTACCAGGATAGTATGGGGATGTATACTTGCATCTCTTTTATTAAAATAAATGTGATAATATTTCATACATACATACATACATATACATAACAATGACCGAGCGTGAAAATATTATCAAACTACATTAATTGATCAAAATAGTTAAATTCCTAATTTGTTTTGACACTTCCAATAAATAAACTCAGTAGAACAAAGCCAACTAAACTGTAAAGATTGTGTATGTATATTTTATTCAAGAGATTTAGTATTTTCAATGTTTATATTAGAGCTACAAATGAATTTGAACAATGAAAAGGTAAGAAAATCAAAATAACGCAGCCATTGAAATATTTTGTGAATGGTTAAATACAGCCGGCAAGGTGGTACGGTTTACCAAGCACAAGATTTTTAAGCCCATCTAGGGACGCTTGACATTAATTAGAATGGCATCGTCCAACAAATAGTTGGAGATGAAAAAAGCTCCTATCACAGGAAAACCTTCTTGTACAAATAAAAACCAGATACCGTGCAAATTACAAGCACCTTGATATGGTTTCACCGAAGAATATTGACCTCGAACCGGGTAATTTGTTTGATAAACTTGATTTTAGCTGGACCTCTGCCGAGCTAAGCGATATCTCGATCAACCAAAAACAAAATAGTAGATGTCATCATCAATTTATGTAACAGGCGTGTGTGGTTTCGATACAATTAAGAATTTCACTGTCAGTAGCTGGAGTATGTGTGATCTTGAGTATGGTGATTGTACGCATCTTACAAAAGTTGAGGGGCGAAGGTAAATAAATTTCAAGCTACACCAGTGCTGCTTCGAGCAATTCTTTGAGCTTCTTCAAGATCCTTCAGAAACCTATATTTTTACCACAGAAAAATTTAAGGACAACTTCCGTGTTTTTATAAACGAACTTTTCGTGCAAGTATGGTGTGCAGGCTATATAAAATAAGATTTCGAGCATAATTTGTAAGAGGTGGATACAAGCTGAATTTAATTGAGATGGTCATCAAGGTTATTTATTTAGTTATTATATTAATGACACCTTTTCGAATTGAGAACTGCAGTACCACCAAGAATGAAACGAATCCCAGAATTCGTGGAATTCAATAACGCAACAGAACGTGCCTCCTCGTAAGTAGTCCCACCAACAATGAAAATTACCACCTCTTGTGGCCTGAAAAAAGATAATGCTGTAGAGATTCAGGATACAGTAACTAACCATATACATGTCAATGGGCTTCAGGAACGCAGCTTCATACAAATAACATTATTAAAATCCCACCTGGCTTGCTGGAAATGATTTCCAACATAGGGGTAATCTACATCTCTCAAACGCCCTTTGACAATGTTCTCCATTGTCTGGAATAGCAGAGGCTGATGCTGAGTATACACGTTCTCCACCCCCTGAACAAGCATGCAAATTTATATTCAGTATGTTCAAACACCTTTTTAATTGAAGTGAGATAGAGAGATTTCTTGACCAACTTTGAGGCCACGGGCCATGTTGAGGGCATAATTTAGAAGATCTCGGTTTCCATAAAGATCCCCAGTTCTCTTATCAACTCCAGCTTGCTTGAGCAGGAATTGCACAAGCTGTCAACCAAACAGAGAAGGGTAAGCAATTTTTTAGAACAATTGACCGGAAAGAAACATATATTTTCCTGCCTAACCGAGCCCCTGGGAGATTCAGGCTTCACGTGCTATGTCATACCAAGATAACACGAGCATTCAAATGTAAAACAAGAAATAACCCAAGAACTAGTATCCAAAATATCTTTAATTCGTAAAACCATATAAAAAGCAACAATTTTGCATAGAAAAATATCGGAAGGTTTAACTGACAAAAAAAATCCAGTAGGTTCATAACATGAAGGATGATACAAAACACCTGCTGAAGATCAAACCCATGCAACAGTGAAAAGCCCATGTTGGTGAATTTTATGTAATGAAACCACTCCAATCCCACCAAAAAAGAGAAAAACATGATATACGAGTAGGCAATTGTAAAGGATATGGAGGCAAGACAGTATGGCATTTCCACTCACTCACTGCAGCAAACGAAAGTCAAGAGTAAATATTCTATGAGACGTACCCCAGGCTTATACTTTGGAGACCGTGATGCCAATTTATTGAATAACTGCATTAGTTGGACGGGACTATCCTTCTCATATCTTAAAGCATACAGCGTGACAAGCCGTAAACGGTCAATGTCAGAGACACTTTCATTATTTAAAAGATTGGTGATAGCCTGCACAGAAACACACAGAAGAAGACAATCATGCACACATTTGTCTTTGGTTTGAAACATTACAATGTCTCAGGAAACATGAGATATCTTTCACTGAGAAGAGCTGCAGTCACCTAAATAGCACATCTGTTTATTTCAACTGTAACTGGAAACAATTATTTTATCACACAACTACTGAAACCATCTTGACACTGATTAAGGAAAAAAATGGACAGTGTTAAAAATTTTAAATCTAAAAGACAACCAGCAAAGTTGTACGTGCAACCATTTTCTCATGATGTTTATAATCATCACAACTAAATTTGTATAAATCTCCACAAATGAATACCAAAATGGTTTTCCCAGGAGGGATTAAAGAGAAAATCAAATTAATAAAGATTAAAATGAATATCGTACAAGGCTTTCCTGGGCCCCTTGATAATTGATAGACAGCCTTAATGTTCTACATTAGAACTTTGGGCCATCTGTGAAAGGAGCATGAGCAGTCGCAAAAGCCAGATGCAACTTTTATTTTAATAGATTAGTTTTCATTAGTTAATTTCTCGCAAACTTCCTTTGATTAATCAAGAACTGGTTTAGGCGGTATGCCACTGACCATGGCAGATTCATTTTACTACCAGAAAAAAGTTTCATGGGTACCTCAAATGCTGCCCCTTGCCCACCATTGCAAGCCAATTCCTGTTCTGTTTGTGAAACAAGCATTAGTTTCCGTTCCTCGACGATCCTGCTCATTTCTGTGACCAAGGTCACATGCTTGGAAACATTGCCATGCATTTTTCTGTATTCTGGGTAGTTGTCAACAAATTTAGCCATGTCCTCTGCACAAATTCCAAGTAATCAATATATATGAAAGTGTCACTGGTTACCAAAAGTTAAAGGAGTATACATCCAAAACATAAGATTGAAGATTGTGCTTGCAAATGTGTAGGAGTTGTAACCTATTGTTTGAATGCTCTGATTGCTTTTCGAAACTTGTTGGAAATCATCCACCAATTTTTTAATATTCATGCCAATGTCTCCAAAATTCTCATACATATTGGTTTTAAAAAAGGCATCTTGCTCAGAAGACAGCATGACCTCCTGAAAGCACAATTTACCACCTAAAATTCAATGTTCCATGCTCGTATAAGCATAACAGTACATGCAACATGAAAAGGAACACAACCTGTTGGTCCTTTGGGAACTTTCCAATATTACCGAGATCTACCTTATTGTCCTGAATGCCTATAAGTTCATGAACCATCGCCTACAGATGATAATAGTAAAAAAGTTATAACAGTGCACCTCTCAGTTATTAACCCCCACCCCCCAAAAAACACAACACCACTTCTAAAAAGGAAGACCATAACCTGATATGTCCATTGATTGAGAAGAGGAGTGACTGGGTCATCCCTCCTATCCACAATTAGCAACAATGGGGAAACTTCTGCTCGTCTAAAATCAAAAAGACCACTTTCCTGTTGGTACATCAGCTTCTGTTGTACGCAGGGATGAGAAGCTAAAATCAGTTTAAAGAAAAAGTTTTCTAGGACACATTAAGCACAATTAACCAAAATAATTCCGTAAATACACGATAAACCAAATCATTCTTAGAAGCTACAAAGTGGTAGAATTCTCACCAATGCTTCTTGGGCAATCCTTTTTGAGATATCGGATGTTCGTGAATATCGAATAATGGGCCTCCGTTTCAGAGCCAGGAAGATGGCAGCAATTCCATCAACTGCTCTATCACAAAAATGTTGTAAACTTGACGGATCCACAACAGCTGGGAGCATGTACATGTGGTTTGAAATCATATTGCATGTGAAATGATAAGCATCAACGGCAACAAAGTCTGCATAGAACTCCTGAAGATTGAGAAACAACCATAAGAAATGGACACCCATGAAACTCAAAAGTCGAATAGTCCATCGAGAATCAATAATTAATCTTCAACTAGTAGAGATATAGCTTTCATATTTCCAGCCAATTAGCTTCCCAAGAGATTAAAGCAAGAAAGAAACACTAATATGCAAGTTACCTGCACTTGCTGAACAACTTCGTGTTCATCTGAATCCGCAAAGTTATGAAGCTGAGTGTCTTTTAACATATTGGAAAAGACTGTGAATGACATAAACAAATAAATGAAATTCAACCACTGGTTTAATTGCATTCCAGTAAAAGTGGGATGCCTTGAAGAATTTCACAACTTACAATCTAATATTGACTTAGAGTAAAAAGTAATAAACTTCTGAATAAACTAAAAACATTTGTTACATAAAAGAACATACAGAGGTGATATTCCCCAAATCTAGGGGTAGCCAGCTGGCACCTCATGAGTTGAATATTTTCAGAAGTTGGACGAAGAAAATAAACAGCTTTAAGGTGTGACATGAGTTCTTTTGACATGGAAATGGAATCCACTAGTTCCACCAGAAACACCTTTTTTTTGTAAAAGCTCTGATTGTGAATATGCAATACTTACAATGCTAACCTGCAATTTGTCACCGAATCCAAAATAAATAAATAACACACCATAGGCTAAGAAAACATTTGCTGGTGAATTGCGTTGAAATATGCATCAACAAAATAAGA